>NC_143056.1:4505000-4615000 GCF_052426305.1 Pelodiscus sinensis
CATGAGTTCTTGCTTTACACTTCTTCTCTAGTCCCTGCTGCCCGAGTAGCATTGCTAATCCAGTCTTCTCTTTTAGATTTCACTCATATGAGAATTGCCTTGCCACTTGCTAGAAAGTACTCTGATCTTTTCCCTTGTGTTTGGATCTTCTCATTGTGTACTGTTGACACATGGTCTTCTTCTAACCGTCTTCCACCTCTTTAACCTGATCTTCAATTTAGCAATGCAAAAGATCATGCTCCCCGCCCGCAGCTGCTCCCCATTCGTGTGTATATCTGCCAAAGAGCTGCAAAACCTTCTGGACATGCAGAAGTGACTGTGTAGTTCTTTGAAGTTGCATTTGTAGCATTCCCTGTCACTTAGAGAGTTTCATTAGGAGGAAATAAAACTCTACATATCACTCCGCTGTTCACACTTCCACTAGCCTTACTCAGGCTGCCTCTAGACTACATCCCTTTTCTCAAAAAAAGGGATGTAAATTAGACACTTTGAAATTGCAAATGAGGCCGGGATTTAAATTTCCCGCGCTTCATTTGCATAATGGCGGCCACAGGTTTTTTCCGAAAAGTGGCTTTTTGAAAAAAGCAGCTGTTTAGATGGGGATCTTTTGAAATTAAAACCCTTTTTCAAAAGATCCTGTACTACTCAAAAAATTAGGTTTACAGGATCTTTCAAAATAGGGTTTTATTTTCGAAAGATCCGCCGTTTTTCTTTCGAAAAGCCCCTTTTTGAAAAAACCCGCAGTCGCCATTATGCAAATGAAGCACAGGAAATTTAATTTTTGAGAAAAGGGATGTAGCCTAGAGACAGTCCCAGTCACAGTGCATCATAAACTCACAGAGATACTAGGTTGGAATGGATTATTGTTGCTGGTATGTCATAATATGTTATAAAGTCTCAGAGGGGTAGCTGTGTTAATCTGTAAGAGTATGTCTACACTACCACCCTAGTCAGAACTAGGGTGGTTAATGTAGTCATACGGAGTTGCAAATGAAGCCCGGGATTTGAATTTCCCAGGCTTCATTTGCATGATGCCGGGTGGCGCCGTTTTTAAATGTCCACTAGTGCGGACTCCGTGCCCGCGGCTACACGCGGCTCGGACTAGGCTTCCTATTCCGAACTAGCTGTACGCCTAGTCCAACCTAGTCTGAACTAGCTAGTCTGTGCCGCGTGTAGCCGCGGGCACGGAGTCCACACTAGCGGACATTTAAAAATGGCGCTGCCCGGCATCATGCAAATGAAGCCCGGGAAATTCAAATCCCGGGCTTCATTTGCAACTCCGTATGACTACATTAACCACCCTAGTTCGAACTAGAGTGGTAGTGTAGACTTACCCTAAGGGTGTGTCTACACTGCACCTGTAGCTCAAAATAAGCTATGCAGTTTGACCTACGTAAATTGCGTAGCTTATTTCAAGTCAATTTCAAAAGAGCTTATTTTGTAATTTGGTGTTGTCTACACAGCACTTATTTTGAAATAAATCGCCATTCCAAAACATCCCTTACTCCTCATGGAATGAGGTTTACAGGGACATCAGAATAATGACCCCATTATATTTCAAAATAATGGGCTTGCTGTTAAAATATGGAATAGCTATTTTGGGTATCCCTCTGGTATCCCAAACGAGCTCTGCAGCATAGACATAGCCTAACTTTAAAAAAAAAAACTTAAAAAAAGAGTAGTCTTGTAACACCTTAGGGTATGTCTGCGCTAGGAAATTATTTTGAAATAACTTATTTTGAAAAAAATCCCTCCTGAAATAATACTTTTGAAATAGCGTGTCCACATTACGGGGAAGCCTCAAAATTAGACCGAGGCAGGCTCCATTAATGTGATGGTAGTAGCTTGACTTAGTACCCCACTAAGCACTTTGGGGAGTAATTTAGTTTGAATTACTCTGGAGAGTAGTTATTTCAAAATAGCAGCACCTGAGTATCCACACTAACCCGATTTCGAAATAACTATTTTGAAATTAGTGCTATTCCTTTTGGAAAGCAGGAGTTATTATTTTGAAATAATCAGCCTGTTATTTCAAAATAATGGGTTTGGTAATGTGGATGCTCCACTTGTTATATTTAAATAAGGGGAGTTACAGGAAGCCCCCAAGATGCGACCGCCCAAGTTCCGACCCTGTGCACTTACAAAAATGGTTGTAAGTGTGGAAGGGGATGGAAACCCCCGACTTATGTCCGCGGTCCGCATTTACGATGCATGGCACCTATCGTAAATGCGGGTTCATGTTATGATGCCCCCAACTTGCGACACTTCCCCCAGAAATGATCGTATCGCAAGTCGGGGGCCTAGTGTATTTCGAAATAACTCCCTAGCATAGACCAGAGCTAAGGCTGTGTCCAGACTCAGGGTTTTTTTCGAAAAAAGTAGCCTTTTTTCGAAAAAACTTCACCTGCGTCTAGACTGCAGCCGCGTTCTTTCGAAATTAAATCGAAAGAATGCAGCTTTTCTTTCGACGGTGGTAAACCTAATTCCACGAGGAAGAACGCCTTCTTTCGAAAGTGCTCTTTTGAAAGAAGGCGTTCTTGAAAGCAAACAGGCTTTTTAGAAAGAGAGCATCCAGACTCACTGGGTGCTTTCTTTCAAAAAAGCGGCTTGCTTTTTCGAAATTCCGCGTGCAGTCTAGACGCTCTCTTTCGAAAGAGCCTCTTTCGAAAGAGGCTTGCAGTCTAGACATAGCCTAAGAGACTAACAAAAAAATATAGATAGTATCATGAGCTTTCACGGGCACAACCCACTTCTTCAGATGACAGAGGAATGGAGCAAGAGGCACAGAGGAACAAATATAAAGCAGAAAAAGAGTAGAAAGGAGGAGGAGAAAAAAATACCCTGTCAAAGTGCCCATGCTAAATAAGGCTAATAGAGTGGATTGTAAGTGTCCAATACTTAGGTTTTGATATGATTTAGGTGTCGAATAGAACGGCCCATGCAGGAAATGTCTTTGCTCCATCCTTGGATAAATGTGTCAAATTTGCATAGAAAGGCCAGTTTCTCTCTCTAGTTTCCTGAAATTATTCTGCAAGAGGGCAGCCACTTTTGAACCCATTAGTGAGTGTCCAGGTGAGTTTAAATGATCCTCAATAGGTTTCTGTTACCCTTTTGAATATCTGATTTGTGTCCATTAATCCTTTGTCATAGAGACTGTCCAGTTTGGCCAATATCCATGGCAGAGGGGCATTGCTGGCACTTGATGGCAGAGACCCATAGGTGTCAGGTGAAAGGCCAGCTGGGTAAGGAAAGCCCCAGACCCACCCCCTTTTACCCAAGACCCTGCACCTTCCATCCGAGGCCCCACCCACTCCCAGCTCAATCGTTCTGGGCCACGTGGAGAGATGCAGCTGCTATGCTGCGACCTCGGCCCGGCTCTGCTTGGTGGCCGGGGGAATTCAGGCTGCCTTCCCCAGAGGGCAGGGAAATCCAGGCTGCCACACAATGGCCGGATGCCTCCCCGGTGGGCAGATAAAGCCGAGTTGCCTTCCCCGGTGGCTGGAGCCAGGCTGCTGTGCCGCAGCCCCAGCTTTCCCTGGTGGTGGCCCCAGCCTTTGGCGATTGGTCGTGTAAGCAATTTTGGAAAGGCTCTGCCTTCCCTTGCCGACATTACTGACCATGTTAGAAGAGGTGCAGTTGTAGGAGCCTCTGATGTGGTGGCGGGTGTGATTAGGTCCTGGGATGATCATCTATGGTGCTACGGGACCACACGGTTAACAGTTTTTTTTAAATAGATTATAATTTTCCGCAGACTGTATCAGTGCATGCTATGAAAAGCCTTCCAGGAAGCTATCATTTTTATCGCCGGGGGCTTGCCATGTGATCTTGCCTATCCCCTCACAACGAAGCATCCCTAGGCCTTTCCCCAACTGGTGCTTTTGTTGATCTCCAAAAAGTGCTCTACTAGCCTTAGAGTTAGAGCCTCAATATCTAACCTAAATCCCCCTTGCTGCAGACCAAGCACTCCTATTGGTTAGGACATGGCGTACTTATGTGGAAGAGCTTCAGAGTCGAGCGTTACCTCTGACCGATTCGTTGGGCTGCTGCTACATTCGGGGCGGCTTTCTGCCTTGAGCGGCCCCCAGCAAAGCCTAGATCTTTTGGCTGAGAAATGGCAGCAGGCTCAGGGAGTTTCATTGGTTCCCTCTGGTGTGGATAACCTTGAGTGGTGTTGAACGCCACCTGGCCGGGGGTTGCCTGCTACCTCTTTCTCTTTTCCCCCTGTGAGGTCCGTACCTGTGACAGGAGGCCTAGCTCCTCGCTGGATAGGCAGCATCAGTGCTGTCTTCTCAGCCCTCTCCTCAGGGCCATGAGGTACAAGGGAAAGAGATTCTCTGCCCCACTGTGGCGAGGCACAACGTCCTAACAGAGACAGAACGGCTTCCCCGGCCTTTTGACACTGCTCTCTGCAAAGGGCAATTATCAGCTGGCACAGAACTGGCTCTGGAGGTCCTATGCCAATCCGTACCGCCACTCCCTTGCAAAGGACGTGCCCCTAACACCCGGTATCCACACCTGCTACAACAGCACTTGCCCTGAGGTCTTTATGCCAGGGACCAGCCCAGAGCTCTGACATCCTCAGTAGAGTTGGGGTTGGTCTGGCTTTGGGCAGGGGGCTGGACTCAGTGACTTTGTGGGGTCTCTTCCAACCCTAGGATTCTATAGAGACCATAGAGACCATCGAGTCCAGCCCCCTGCCCAAAGCAGGACCAACCCCAACTCAATCAGCCCAGCCAGGGCTTGGTCAAGCCGGGACTTCAAAACCTCTAGGGATGGAGATTCCATCCCCTCCCTAGGGAACCCAGCCCAGCGCTTCCCCACCCTCTTGGGAAATCTTTTTCCTAATATCCACCCTAGACCTCCCCCACTGTAACTTGAGCCCATTGCTCCTTGCTCTGCCATCTGTCCCCACTGAGAACAGCCTCTCTCCATCCTCTTTGGAGCCCCCCTTTAGGGAGTTAAAGGCTGCTCTCAAATCCCCCCTCACTCTTCTCTTCTGCAGACTAAAGAAGCTCAAATCCCTCAGCCTCTCCTTGTAGGTCATGTGCTCCAACCCCCGAATCATATGTGTTGCCCTCTGCTGGACTTTCTCCAATGCGTCCACAGCTTTTCTGTAATGGGGGCCAGAAATGGACGCACTACTCCAGATGTGGCCTCACCAGAGCTGAAAGAAGGGGAATAATCACTTCTTTCGATCTGCTAGACATGCTCCTCCTAATGCACCCGGATATGCCATCTGCCTTCTTGGCTACAAGGTCACACTGCTGACTCATATCCAGCTTCTGCTCCACTGTCATCCCCAGGTCCTTTGCTGCTGAACTGCTGCTTAACCGGTCGGTTCCCAGGCTGTAGCAGTGGAAAAGTGGCTATAAAGCTACATTTGTGGAAGCAGCTCTTTCCTGGGATGCGCACAGAGCATAGCTTGTGCAATGTCCTTGTAAGTGAGGAAAAACTCGATGGAAATTAATGGAGCTATAATAGTGTCCACCGGTGAGAGATGAGATCTAAGCCGCGGACCCAACGAGGACCCAAACTTGTCTCATTTGCAATTACGCCATAAATTAAAATATCAAATATTCATTGCATAATCTCTGGGTGACATTTCTTTCCAGTCCATGTGTTTCAGCAGGAATACACATTTGCTCTCTTTATTAATAACACATCTATTATTTACACATTGCTGTATTATTAATGGGACAGCAAAATAAAGAGTGTGTTTCCATTGAAATGTACGCACTGGAAGAAAAACCACAGCAACAATGATTACAAGGAGACTACTGGAGGATTTTTCATATATTCATTGCACTGTCAAATTTCAAATAGATTGCCCCTCTTCTTAAAAGGTGCTTTAAAATAATTTCAGCTGGGGGGTATTTGTGTAATGGAGTTTAGAAGTCCAAGCAGCTTCTAGAGTAATACAATACAGTAAGGATTTCCATCGGCTTCAAAGGGGAAAAAAAAAGATTTCAAGTAAAACGGACTGAGGCGTCATGATTATTGAAGACTGCCTTGAGTTCTTTGAGAGTTTACCCAGCTGCAAAAGTATTTGCACAAGCAACAAACCCACACGTCTGGGGATACGGAATGCCAGCGCTCAGATGGAGTAGCAACATATTCTGCAGGTAGCCTCATTCGTTTCAGCTGGTTCACAGTTTGAGGAAGACAATGAGATTCAGCCCTTCATTCTGCTAACACATGAGTCAGTAGTTCAACTTACCTTTTGTGTAGGACCTTGGGAAAAATAAATCCCAATACTTTATACCACAAATCAGCAGATTCCTACACCGATAGCACCCTTCCCCAAACTTACTAACACCTATTTATCTAAGGCCTGGTTCAACATACTTTCAAGTCCATGAAAAACTTACAAAACAACAAATAGTCTGGAAGCACTTTAAAGACTAACAAAATATGTAGATGGGATCATGAGCTTTCATGGGCACAGCCCACTTCTTCAGATGATTGGAGTGTGGGATGTCCAGAACCAAAAATAAATAAGGGAAGGGGGAGGGGGAAGAAGGAAAAAATCAGAAGTGGGGAGAAAAAGAAGCAGTGGGTAGATATATATCAAAGGGAAAGCTGAGCCAGTATGTAACAGGAAAACCTGTGTGTCTGCCCACTGGCTTCACTGAGCATTCAGCTAGCTCTTGGGCGGTGTCTACACTGGCACCTTTTTCCGGAAATGCTTAAAATGGAACAGTTTTCCATTATAAGTATTTCCGGAAAGAGAGCGTCTACATTGGCAGGATGCTTTTCCGGAAAAGCCCTTTTTCCGGAAAAGCGTCCATGGCCAATGTAGACGCGCTTTTCCTGAAAAAAGCCCCGATCGTCATTTTCGCGATCGGGGCTTTTTTGTGGAAAAGACTACTGTGCTGTCTACACTGGCCCTTTTCCGGAACAGTTTTCCGGAAAAAGGCCTTTTGCCCGAGCGGGAGCAGCATAGTTTTTCCGGAAAAGCAGCTGATTTCTTACAGTAAATCGTCACTGCTTTTCCGGAAATTCAAGGGGCCAGTGTAGACAGCTCGCAGCTTATTCCAGAAAAGCAGCTGCTTTTCCGGAATAAGTGGCCCAGTGTAGACACAGTCTTGGTGTTTCAACATGAAAAACTGGATTTACCCAGTAATCTTACTTAATATTAGAAAAAAAAATAGACCCTGGGCGAAACACCAAAGGATACGACTAATAAAATTGTGCTGGCAGACTTTACACCAGAACTTTTATTGAAGCCAAAGTCCAGCATGGCTCTGTTGCTGTAAAACCAATGTCCCAGAACGGCTGCACATGAGCGAACTGTGAAATAAATGGTCCGATTTCATGTCTGGGAAAGTGAGCAGACTTGTGCAATAGATGAGTTTGGGCCAGATGCGTGTGCGTATCTCCAAGGGCCTGTCTACACTGCAGGGCAAAAGTCGAATTAAGCTACACAACTTCAGCTACGTCAACTGTGTAGCTTAAGTTGAAATAGCTTAATTCAGCTTTTGGCACTGTCTACACAGCAGGAAGTCATAACATAGCATAAGAACAGCCA
Source organism: Pelodiscus sinensis (assembly GCF_052426305.1). NCBI lineage: Eukaryota > Metazoa > Chordata > Testudines > Trionychidae > Pelodiscus > Pelodiscus sinensis. The sequence continues at coordinate 4,512,529 of NC_143056.1, forward strand.
TTCTGGGTGAGACCAAAGGTCCATCTATCCCAGTATCCTGTCTACCGACAGAAGCCAATTCCACATATCCCAGAAGGAGGGAACACAACAGGGAATCCTCATGTGATCCCTCCCCTGTCATCAATTTCCAGACAAACAGAAACTAGGGACACTATTCCTACCAATCCTGGCTAATAGCCATCAATGGACCTAGCTCTTTTTTGAACCCTGTCAAAGTCCTAGCCTTCACCACATCCTCTGGCAAGGAGTTCCACAGGTTGACTGTGCACTGCATGAAGAAAAACTTCCTTTTGTTTGTTTTAAACCTGCTACCTATTCATTTCACATGGTGACCCCTAGTTCTGATATTATGGGAACAATAATTTTTCTTTATTCACTTTTTCCACACCAGTCATGATTTTATAGACTGCTATCATATCCCCCCTTAATATCCTCTTTTTGAAGATGAAAAGTTCCAGTCTTTTTAATCTCTCGTCATATGCAACCCGTTCCACACCCTCATTATTTTTGTTGCCCTTTTCTGAACTTTTTCTAATGGCAATAGATATTTTTTCGAGATAAGGCACCCACATCTGCAGGCAGTATTCAAGATGTGGGCGTACCATGGTTTTATAGAGAGTCAATAAGATAGTCTCGGTCTTATTCTCTATCACTTTTTAAATGGTCCCTAACATTCTATTTGCTTTTTTGACTGCTGTTGCACACGGAGTGCATGTTTTCAGAGAACTATCCACAATGACTCTCTCTGGAATAGTTGTAGCTAAATTAGTCCCCATCATATTGCATGTATAGCTGGGATTAGTTTGTCCAATGTGCATTACTTTACATTTATCAACATTAAATTTTATTTTCCATTTTGTTGCCCAATCACTTAGTTTGGTGAGATCTTTTCAAGCACTTCATAGTCTGCTTTGGTCTTAACTATCTTGAGCAATTTAGTATCATCTGCAAATTTTGCTACCTCGCTGTTTACCCCGTATCCAGATCATTTATAAATAAATTGAATAGGATTGGTCCCAGGACAGACCCTTGAGGGATACCACTAGTTACCTCTCTCCATTCGGATAACTGACCCTTTATTCTGCCCTTTGTTTCCTGTCTTTTAATCAGTTCTTAATCCACGAAAGGACCTTCTCTCTCATCCCAAGACAACTTACTTTACTTAAGAGCCTTTGGTGAGAGACTTCTTCCTTCATCTTCCCTTTCTCCTTATGAAGAGATCCCAATTAAATCCTATTTCTCCACCTGTTCCAAGAAATAGGATTTAATTGGGATAACAAAGACTTGGTGGGATGACTCGCATGACTGGAGCACTGTCATGAAAGGGTATAGACTGTTCAAGAAGAACAGGCAGGGGAGAAAAGGAGGAGGAGTTGTACTATACGTAAAAGAGAACTATGATTGCTCTGAACTCCAGTATATAGAGGGTGAAAAACCTGTTGAGAGTCTCTGGGTTAAGTTTAGAGGTGCAAACAACAGCAGTGATGCTGTGGTTGGTGTCTACTACAGGCCACCAAATCAGGTGGATGAGGTAGATGAGGCTTTCTTTGGACAACTGAGAGAAGCTTCCAGATCACAGGCCCTGGTTTTCGTGGGGGACTTTAATCACCCTGACATCTGTTGGGAAACCAATACGGCAGTACACAGGCAATCCAGGAAGTTTTTGGAGAATGTTGGGGATAACTTCTTGGTACAAGTGCTGAAGCATCCGACCAGGGGCCATGCGCAGCTTGACCTTCTGCTCACAAGCAGGGAGGAACTAATAGGGGAAGTAGAGGTGTGTGACAACCTGGGAAGCAGTGATCATGAGATGGTAGATTTCAGGATCCTGACCAAAGGAAGAAAAGAGAGTAGTAAAATACACACCTTGGACTTCAGAAAAGCAGATTTTGACTCCCTCAGAGACCTGATGGGCAGAATCCCCTGGTATGCTAACATGAAGGGGAAAGGAGTCCAGGACAGCTGGCAGTATTTTAAAGAAGCCTTATTGAAGGCACAGAAAGAAACCAATGTGTAGCAAGAGAGGTAGGAGACCAGATTGGCTTACAGGGGAAATCCTTGGTGAATTTAAGCACAAAAAGGAAACTTACAAAAAGTGGAAACGTGGACAAATGACCAGGGAGGAGTTTAAAGGTCTAGCTCGAGAATGCCGGAGGGTTATCAGGAAGGCGAAAGCGCAAATGGAATTGCGACTGGCTAAGGATGTGAAGGATAACAAGAAAGGTTTCTACAGGCATGTTAACAAGAAGAAGGTGATCAGAGAGGGTGTGCAGCCCCTAATGGATGAAGAAGGTAACCTAGTGACAGATGACGTGGGGAAAGCTGAAGTTCTCAATGCTTTCTTTGCCTCTGTATTCACTGACAAGGTGGGCTCCCGGACTAATGCGCTAAGTGACGCAAGATGGGATGAAGATGGACAGCCCTTGGTGGGTAAAGAACAGGTTAGGAACTATTTAGAAAAGTGAAACATACACAAATCCATGGGTCTGGACTTAATGCATCCGAGGGTACTGAGGGAGTTGGCAAATGTCATTGAGGAGCCTTTGGCCATTATCTTTGAAAAGTCGTGGAGATCGGGAGATTAGCTTCTATGATGAGGTAACTGGCTCAATGGACGTGGGAAAGTCAGTGGATGTTATATACCTTGACTTTAGCAAGGCTTTTGATATTGTCTGTCACAATATTCTTGCCAGCAAGATAAGGGAGTGTGGATTGGATAAATGGACGGAAAGATGGATAGAAAGATGGCTAGAAGGCCGGGCCCAACGGGTAGTGATCAACGGCTTGATGTCAGGATGACGGTCGGTTTCTAGCAGAGTGCCCCAAGGTTCAGTTCTAGGACCGGTTTTGTTCAATATCTTTATTGATGACCTGGATGAGGGGATGGATTGCACCCTCAGCAAGTTTGCGGATGACACTAAGCTAGGAGGAGAGGTAGATACCCTGGAGGACGGGGATAGAGTCCAGAGTGACTTAGACAAATTGGAGGATCGGGCCACAAGAAATCTGATGAGGTTCAACAAGGACAAGTGCAGAGTCCTGCACTTGGGACAGAAGAATCCCAAGTATTGTTACAGGCTGGGGACCAACCAGCTAAGTAGTAGTTCTGCAGAAAAGGACCTGGGGGTTACAGTGGATGAGAAGCTAGATATGAGTCAACAGTGTGCCCTTGTAGCCGAGAAGGCTAATGGCATATTAGGTTGCATTAGGAGGAGCATTGCCAGCAGATCCAGAGATGTCATTATTCCCCTTTAGTCGGCTCTGGTGAGGTCACATCTGGAGTATTGTGTCCAGTTCTGGGCCCCCCACTACAAAAAGGATGTGGACACATTGGAGAGGGTCCAGCGGAGGGCAACCAAAATGATTCGGGGGCTGGGGCATATGACCTATGAGGAGAGACTGAGGGATTTGGGTCTGTTTAGTCTGCAGAAGCGAAGAGTGAGGGGGGATTTGAGAGCAGCCTTCAACTTCCTGAAGGGAGGTTCCAAAGAGGATGGAGAGAGGCTGTTCTCAGTGGTGACAGATGGCAGAACAAGGAGCAATGGGCTCAAGTTGTGGTGGGAGAGGTCCAGATTGGATATTAGGAAAAACTATTTCCCTAGGAGGGTGGGGAAGCACTGGAATAGGTTACCTAGGGAAGTAGTGGAGTCTCCATCCCTAGAGGTGTTTAAGTCTCGGCTTGACAAAGCCCTGTCTGGGTTGATTTAGTTGGAATTGCTCCTGCCTACAGCAGGGGGCTGGACTTGATGACCTCCTGTGGTCTCTTTCAGCTCTATGATTCTATTACAGATGCCTCAGTAAGAAGTCTGCCATCTTGAAATAATTCAAAATAATGGCCTGCTGTGTAGACATGTCCTTGCAACAGAATAATTTGGTTCTGAATGCACATAAGAATGAATCCTTCTCTTACTTCAAGGAGAACACTGAATAAATTAGGGAATTTGTGGACTAGCAGGCATTTTGTAATATCAGAGTTTGAAGGACAAAGTTCTGTTCCCCGCTCATGCCAGCAAAAGTCAGTGAGTTTTACTATTTTAAGGACCATGAGTTCATACTCAAACTCCAAAAGGCCCAAGTAGAAGCCACTGTTTCACTACTGTTACAGTATGCTGCTGCTATGGAGAACAAAACAGTACCGCCTAACTGGCTCTGGGTTTTTCCCTTTTTCCCCTCATCTTCATAATTCTTAGCATTCTAGCAAACTATGGTGTCTTCTAAAGGGATCTTACTTGCTTTTAAGAGAACTATTTTGGACACCCGTAGAAAAGGGGAGTTTAATGCAACCTCTCCATGAGGTTTTGAGATCTATCACCTTGTGACGACACTTTACGTCGGGCATGTCTGCACTTGCCATTTAAGGCACCCAAAAAAATCACTTTTCGGCACAAAAGCCATGGGAGCATTAACGTTTCCCAATGACGTTTTGTGGTGCAACTCAGAAGTTTCACCACAGCGAGAAACCCACCTCCGAGAGGCGGACATCTCTGGCTGGTGATACTTCTGTGGTGATGTGCAAGTGAGGACGTGTTCTTCCTGTTTACACTGCTTATAACCTCCACAGGATATCCCACAATCTCTAAGTAACCACTGCTGCTAAACAGATGTCTACCACTCCCACTGTAAAGACCCGGGAACCTTGAAACTCCCCTTCCTGTTTTCCTGCAAGTGCTACCTTTTCTGGCCTGGTGACAATGCCTGCTACATGGAGCAAACAATTCCCTGCTTGCTGCAATGCTGAGCTACTGAAGTTGATTAGTGTTAGGGGAGAGGAGGGTCTATTGGGACTCAGGATGCTCCATGATACCCTCCCCCCCTTTCCACAAGATCCAACCTCAAAATGGGGAGAGGTGCATTGTGGGATAGCTGCCCTCAGGGCGCTGCTTTCCTCAGCGATGGAAGAGCTGCAAATGTGAACACGATCTGACCGTGAAAGCGAGTTTCTCATTCACCAATTTTTTAACTGGGACAACTTACAGTGCAAAATCTCCACAAGTGTACACAGTGCACCAGTGTTAGCCAACACTATGGCTATTTCACACACAGGCCTCAAGACACTGTCCAAAGGTAAGTATCCATATCAAGTAGGAATAAGGGATCTTCCGGAAAAGGGTTTATTTTCCGGAAAATCGCGTCTAGACTGGCGCTTTTCTCCGGCATAACCCTGAACCGGAAAAAAGCGGCAGCCATGTAAATGCAAATGCCACGGGGGATATTTAAATCCACCGCGGATTTGCAATTCCGAAGTGTCTCATTAGCATCCCTTTTCCGGAAAGGGGTGCCAATGTAGACGTAGCCGAGGTGTTTTAAAGCAACTGAGAAAAGAACCATTTAAAAACACAGAGAAATTCCATCCCTGCGATACCGCTTACGTATTGGGGGCACAAACTTAGCACAGAGATGTTTAACCAAACAACAAAACAAAGAAAATAACCTGATCACATCTAACTAGACATTTCCCTATCTACTCTAGATCTGTGCTTCAAGGGCCAGTCCAATTCTATGCCCAGTATTCTTTGTAGGCATGGTAGTTCTGCCTGGTTCAATTCTCGTTTCCCCAACTCCTGGCTTAAAACTCACACAAAGAAGAAAAAGCAAGAAAGGTTTCTTTGATTTCAACTCTCAATACCTTCCCGTATTGGGTCTCCTGGCTCCCTGCCAACACCTCCCAGCTACCCGAGTTTAACCCATTGGTTACTGAATGCTGGGATGTTCAGAAAAAGCCAGCACTCCTCCTATCCATCACATGGGGGTATTATAATGAGGCCACAAATGAAAATTCAGTAGACAGTAGGGTTGTGTTCCTGGGCTGTTCCACTCTGCCGGCCTTGATGGGCCAAGTCTTAATGACGAATGCCCTGTCTTGAGTGCAGGGGACTGACAAGATGTTCTATGGAGGTTCCTTCCAGGCCTACACTTCTATGCGCCCATGTGAGAAGACTGAACAGGCGTTTGGCCCACAAAATGGATATCTGGGTGGATTCTCATCATTTCTGTTGGCCAAAGGTGAAGAGAATGGCTCGCTTCTGAAACGGCAGCTATCGCCTTGATAAACAGAATACAGGGCATGTCTTCATAATCGCACATCCACCGCATTCATCACTCTCTCCCAAAAGGCTAAGCAGCAAGATCATCTTTTCAAAAAAGTTATAACCCAATCGATGGAATATTTTACTCCTCTCCTTCAAGGACCGATAAATAATTATACTGGAAATTGTCTCTGCAACTGTGTATTCCCCCATCGCGATGGACTATTTTGGCTTAAATTAAACAAATATGAAAAGAGTGGCCAAAAAGCAGAGCATTAACACACGGGGAGGAGGAAGGAGGCACGCAGAGCTTAAAACAGCCTTTCTTTGGCGTACACCAGCCACCTAACAATTCCAAACTCCAATGTAACCGGTGTCTCTGCGTCAGAAGCCGTACATTTAATAAAACCAATTCAGAATTCACTCCTTAGTCCTGTGTTCGAACAATCACGGGGCCTAATCCTGGAAATCGACCCCCCTTTCATGGACAGAGCCTGTATTTTGGGTCCCCCCCCCCACCGCATGGACTCCACCAGAACTCCGTACAGGGGTTAAAGAGCCAATTGCAAAACGGAGCTCAGAATAACGACATTTCAACTAGCCCAGCTGAAAGTCTCCTAGCCCGGAGGTGCTACTTTGGTTGGCTTATTGTACACACACAGCAGGCAGCAGCGAAGACACGACTGAGAGGAGCCTCGCCCCCAAACTTTTAGGTACAGCCTGTTTGGGGCAGGTCATTGATTAGCTATTTGTACAGCACCTAGCATCCTGCAGCCTAACCTGGACGGGACTTCTAAGGGCAGCCACAATATAGATGGTGGGTACGACTGGAGTCTCTGTAACGGGTGCACTCACCTCTCCTGAGCGCGTGTGCCTGCACTCTCTGCTTAGGGAGGCTCAGTCCTCCCGCCGAATCACACACAGTCTGTGTGAACAATAAAACAACTCCCTTCCAGGGGACAAGTCCAACAGGGCCTCTCTTGGCACCCTCTGTAACGCTGGAACAGAGCGGTGCCCCTGTGTAGCCCATTGGGGTGCACCCTGGGGAATGAGGGGTGTCCCCCTGGGGGTCAGTGGGTGGCCACTCCACCCAGTTCAAGTCTGATTCAGCCAGTTAACAAGCCCGCCCAGACACAAGGTAGGCTGCCCCAGGTAGACAGTCAGTAACCAGTTAGTAGCCCGTCCCTAACACAGGGGAGGCTGCAGCTCTTAAGCAGTCAAATGAACAGTTATTTGGAAGAAAAGGGCAGGGGCTTCTTCCAGGCCAAGCCAGCCAGTTCACAACCAGTAAGCACAGGTAAATAGTCTGTCTCCTTGTTCAGGAGGAGTTCAGGCACCTTGCCTGTGGCTGCCAACCGCCGGAGGGGAGACTGCCACCCAATCAACAGGTAGCAGGAGGAATGCGGGCCCTCCCTACACCACCACGCCCCAGCCCCGTAGTCAGCTGCTAGGTCAGCAGGGATCCAGTTCCACAACTCACTGACCTGTTTTGTCAGGGTCAGCGGGGGTCCAGCCCGCCGACCCTCAGACAGACCAAGGTCGGCTATCCCTGGGCCGGCTCCAATTCTCCCCTCCGCACCCTGTACCTGGCTCCGTGGCAGGTCCTCCAAGCCGCACAGGTTGGGGTCCTCCGGCCACATAAGCAATCCCGCTTGGTAGTCCTCCAGTAGCGGGCCCGGTGGCCCTGGCCAGCCATCTGTTTCCCTCAGGTCCCGTTCCTTGCTGGGTTGGGCTGAGCAGGCCTCTGGCTCCCCGGCTGTCTGGGACGAAACAGCCTCTGGCTCCCTTGCTGGCTGGGGAGAGAAGGTTTCTGGTTCCCTTTATGGCAGGCCCCCAACTGGCCTTGTAGGCAGGCCATTGATTTCCCAGGCCCCACCCCTGGCTTCCTCCCTGGTGAGTCATCCACTATGGCCCAGGGAGGGGCATTTCCTCCTCGGGGTCTGTGGGTGGCCACTCCAACGCACTACACCCTTCCACCAAGGCAGGTCCTCACCCTCTCAGGGCCCTTCTTATTCCAGCCCTTTGCCTGGGGCACTCTAGTTCCATTCTCCACTGGGAGGCCTCAGTATCCAGGCTACTGCTCCCTCTTCTCCATGGCTAATGAGGAGTTGGGGGGTCCCAGTCCTGCCCGCTGCTCTGGATCCCCACCCAACTGTCTGCTATGGCCATTCCCAAACTGCTGCTCTGTTTCCCTGGGCCAGTTCCCACAGCCCTGGGCCGCCTTTGCCCTTACTCCAGGGTCTTGCTTGCCCTGAGCTCTCCACGCGGAGCTGTCCCCGGCAGTGCTATGCTTCCAGCCTGCCAATCACCCAGCCTTTGCTCCTTGAGCTGTACACAGCAACTAACTGCTGTGCTGGCCTTCAGCTCCTTTTACAAGTTCTTCCTGGTCCCTGATTGGCTGCTTCCCTACAGCCACTCTAGCCTGCTTGGAGGACCTCTCTAGTGCCTTTTCTTCTTAGGTGGGGTAGGGCAGACCCACAAGGCCACCAGCAGAGGGCCTCGGGGCCTGGTCCACCCCATCACAGTCTCCCATGTTGGGCTTCTGCAGTGTATAATGAAATGCTCATTGAAGCAGGGATATTGGAAGTGGGGGTCCCCACACCCGTCCTAACTGTTGGGTGTAGACTCTCTCTCACCCTGCCTTTGGGCCAATGCATATGTAGTTATGGCCACAGCATGGGGCGGATCCAGCTGCAGGCAGCGCTGACCTAGCATCTCGGGACTCCACGGCCAACTGAGGTCTCTTCCAGCCCAATGGTTCTATGATATCCCATCGCTCGGGGGTTTGCGCCTGCCCCCAGGAAGAAAGGGGATCAGGTTCATAAGCCTTCCTTGGTATGAGGCAGAGAGGAATTGTGCCTGGGTGTCCCACAGCGGGGGAGAGGGGGCAATCAATGGGGGGCCTGCAAGCTCTGGGGGTGGTGCCCTCTATATAGCACCCCTCTTTCTGCAGCCCTGTTGGGAGCGGGTGTATACTGGTGAATTGGGAGTGGAGATAGATCCCTCCCTCTAGATGACCCACTTCCTTGGAGGGGTGTGGTGCTGGAGACGTCCTTCCAGCATTTTCTGCTTTGCCCCCGCCCCTTCACGTCCTGACTTTTTTGAATACCATCTTCAGGGGCCTCACTCAGCCCATGCCTAGCACCAAGCTCGGGCTTGCCAATTCTACTAGGCAAAGGGGGCCTTAGTGCATCCCAGTGGCTTAATGGCTGAACCAGCCACTTGTGGAGGGTGGGGTTGTGGGTTTGAGCCCCATCTGTGTGCCAGTCTCCCCCTGTTTGTAAATCATGGCACTGAGAACATTGGAGAGGAAGGACCTAGCCTGGCTCTGCAAGTGTTGTTATGGGAATTGGAGGAAGAAGAGAAAAAAAATACACCCTGCAGTGCAAGGTTTTTGCACCAAAACGGCTGTTTTGGTGCAAAAACCTGCGGCACGTCCACACCTCAAAAGCGCTTTTGCACAAGGAAATCAGCAGTAAAACGGCAGCACAGAGGGCTTTTGCCGGTGTCGGTAAACCTCCTTCGACGCGGCATAACTCCCTTTTGCACTACAGCTATTGCACAAGAAGGCAAGTGTGGATGCTCCAGAATCCCCGATGGGAAAAAGCACAGGTGCTCTGATGGCCTTTCTGTGAATGGCCATCAGAGCTTTCTTGCGCAAGAGCGTCCATGCCGTGTGGCCGCTCTCTTGCGCAAGAACGTATGGGCTGCGTCTAGACTGGCAAGTTTTTCCACAAAATGATCTGATTTTGCGGAAAAACTTGCCAGCTGTCTACACTGGCCGCTTGAATTTCCGCAAGAACAGTGACGATCTCATGTAAGATCATCAGTGTTCTTGCGGAAATACTAAGCTGCTCCCGTTCGGGCAAAAGCCCTCTTGATCAAATCATGTGCGCAAGAGGGCCAGTGTAAACAGCACAGTACTGTTTCCGCAAAAAAGCCCCGATCGCAAAAATGGCCATCGGGGCTTTTTTGCGGAAAGCCGCATCTAGATTGGCCACGGACGCTTTTCCGCAAAAAATGCTTTTGTGGAAAAGCATCCTGCCAATCTAGACGTGCTTTTCCAAAAATGCTTTTAACGGAACACTTTTCCGTTAAAAGCATTTTCGGAAAATCATGCCAGTGTAGACGTAGCCATGGCGTTCGCGATGCACTTTGAAGTGTGCACATGCTCTTGTGCAAGACGTTTTTGCGCAAAAACGCTTGTGCAAAAGGCTTCTTGTGCAAGAAGCCTGCAGTGTAGATGTAGCCCAGGAGGTTGTATTTGAGATGCTGCACCACTGCATAATAACGGGGTGTAATGGCTTATTCTGCCAACCCAGGCGCTTAATGGATGATCGTTACCGTGAAATTGCCACTCCCCTTCAGCTTTACACCAGATTTGCTTCCCACCGTAAGATCAGCTTGTAGCAAAGAGCGAGATCTAAGCCTGCTCTGCGGAGCGAGGCTCTGAACGTCCTGTCCTTTCCTTTCCTTTCAAAAATAAAGAGAGCAGAGAAGAGAGCCCTCTCCGTACACACACAATGACCGCTCTCCAGCACTGCTATTTACAGAGGACAAAACAGATGGCTCTCCCCTTTGACGTTTTCAATCATCCTTCCCTGCAGAATGTTCCCATTACCGTGCCGTGTGATGCAAAGCCGGATGCATCGTGCCTGATGCAAAACCCACAAAAGTCACTCCAAGTCTTTCCTCTAACTTCTGTAGTTCTGAGACTCGGGCCCGCAGGAGCATTTCTTTCTTACCGAGACGGACCAATTTAAACCCATTTCAACTTTTGAAGGAGAAAGGCCTCCTGGAATAGTAATATTCAGCGAGCTCAAGCTCAACCCACACGTGGCTCTCACCAAGGCCGCATGGCTACCGAAGGAGCGAGCCGGTCACAAGAGCAGTCTGCACCGGTCCTGAAATATCCCAAAATACTGAGGCACATTCTTGGGCACCATCTCTTAAGGAGCTCTTTAACTCTGTACAGCCCTCTCTCTCATTTACAGCGCTGTCCAGTTGCAGTCTACAGCGAGACACCTCAGCAACGCCATTAAAGTCCTGGTCTTCACAACATCCTCTGGCAAGGAGTTCCGCAGGTTGACTGTGCATTGCATGAAGAAATACATCCTTTTGTTTGTTTTAAAGGTGCTACCTATTCATTTCATGTGGTGACCCCTAGTTCTTATGTTATTGGAACGAGTACATTACTTTTCCTTATTCACTTTTTCACACCAGTCATGATTCTATAGACCTCTATAGACCTTATTCTCCTCTTTCCTAACAAGAAAAGACCCAGTTTTTTAAATCTCTTCCCAAGGGAAGGCGAGTAATTTCCCCCCCTCCCGAATGTGTGCCTGGGTCATTTCAGTAACATACAGTCCATACAGGGCCTGCCATGGGTTGTCCCATCTGTCAGTCAGGATCCTGTAACTCCTCCCCGTCTCCATGGCTCAGGCACCCGGATTCAATGCTTCCTGCTAGGCTCCCTGCCCCATATCACCTGGCAGGTGCGTTCCTGCAGCAGCTGCTCCCAGCACCGCTAAAACAGCAGGAGGGGACACAGGCTGCTCCCAACACCAGCTGCTTCAGTCGACAGTAAAAGAAATCTTACCGGGGTGATATGGCATAAACTGCCCCTACATTACTTTTCTTCTTAATACCTAACAGTTAGGGTGTGTCTAGACTACAGGGTTTTGTCGACAATCATGGACTTTTGTCGACAAAACTATACCTGCGTCTACACTGCCGCCGAGTTCTGTCGACAGTAAGTCGACAGAACGCGGCAGTTTTGTCAACATCGGTAAACCTCATTCTACGAGGAATAACGCCTTTTGTCGACCGAGTTATGTCAAAAAAGGCGTGATTGCATCCACACTGTACTTTTTCAAAAGAGAGCATCTGGACTCTCTGTCGAAAAAGCGGCTTGCTTTGTCGACAGAACTATCTGTAGTCTAGACGCTCTTTTTCGACAGAGGCTTTGTCGACAGTATCTGTCGACAAAGCCTCTGTTGAAAAAAGCCTGTAGTCTAGATCTACCCTCAGAGATTGACTTAAATCTTGAAGTATGAGGTTTAATCCCCCTTCCCAAATTTGTTAGCATTAACTACATAATTAGCCAATCTCTTTTAGAATCTTGCTAAGTTGTCAGTCTCAACAACATCCTGTGGCAATGAGTTCCGCTGTCTAATCATACACTGAGTAAAAATATTTTCTTTCATCAGTTTGGTATTTTCCACCTTTTAATATCACTGAATGTCCCCAACCGTTTGTGTTGCAAAAAAGACTGATAGTATATAAATACACTGATAAATACACCTTCACCCTGCCCCTTTTCATCTGTATCCTTTCCCAGGAAAACAATCCCAATATTTTCATTCTGTCTACAGAGGGGAAATTTTCCAGGCCCCTTGTCATTTGTCATCCTTCTCAAAATCCTCTAATTCCTTTTCTCCTTTAAGTCCTTTTTCAGATGTTGTTACCAGCAGTGCACAACATTCCACATGGTGCTCCACTATTGATTTATATAATATTTTCGTAATCTTAGCCATAAGAAAGGCCACACTGGGTCAGACCAAAGATCCATCCAGCTCGGGATTCTGTCTGCTGACAGTGGCCAATGCCAGATGCCCCAGAGGGAGGGAACCGAAGAGGTAATCCTCATGTGATACCTCCCCTGTCACCCATTTAGGCTGTGTCTAGACTACATGGCTCCATCGACGGAGCCATGTAGATTAGGGTTATAGGCAAAGCCCCGTTATTCCTCGTGGGATGAGGTTTACCGGGGCTGCCGACAAAGGGCTGTGATGTCAGCAGGGGAGCGTCCAGACTAGCGTGCTGAGCCGACAAACAGCTGATCAGCTGTTTGACGGCTCAGCGCGGCAGCCATGTAAATTTAAATGAAGCCACGATTATTTAAATCGCCGTTTCATTTCCCTTTGCCGAATAAACAAATCTACATGGCTCCGTCGACGGAGCCATGTAGTGTAGACGTACTCTGAGAGACAAACAGAGGCTAGGGACACATTCTTCATGCATTCTATCATTTTACTTGCTTTTTCGGTCACAGGCTACGTCTAGACGACACGCCTTTTTCGAAAGAGGCTTTTTCGAAAGATACTTTTGAAAAAGCCTTTTTTGAGAAAGAGCATCTAGACTACAATCCATACTTTCGAAAAAGCAAGCTGCTTTTTCGAAAGTGAGCACCCAGGCAGTCTGGATGCTCTCTTTCGAAAAATCAGTTTGCTTTACACTTTCAAAAAAAGGCGTTTGTCCTCATAAAACCAGGTTTTCGACAGTCAATAAAACTGCCGCGTTCTTTCAATTTACTGTCAACAGAACGCGGCGGCAGTCTAGACGCAGGAAAAGATTTTTCAAAAAAAGGCCATTTTTTTTCAAAAAATCCCTGTAGTCTAGACACACCCACACTGCGCAGAGGTCTCTGTTGTGGTGACTGGATCCCTTTCCTAAAGTGACACCGTTAATTTGGAGACCTGTGGGGTATATGAGTAGTTTTACTTTTTTCCTTCCACTATGTTTGTTTTTATTAACATTAAATTAAGTGGCCATCATCTTCCCCAGACGTCCAGCTCGGTTAGTTCTTTTGAAGTTCCTCAAAGACCTCATTGGCTCAACTACCAAAAATATTTTGTGTCACCTGCAATTTTTCCTGCTTCAGAGCTCACCATGCAGGCCAAATTTTTAATAGCGCCATTAAACAACTTGGTACCTCATATGGACTCTTCAGGCATTCACTGGAGTAGCCTTTGGCCTATAACCTTACCCAAGGCCCATCACAATTTCACTGTGAGGTAGAATAGTGGTAGAAATGTAGCCATGTTAGTCTGGTGCAGCTGAAACAAAAAACAGGACTGTGTAGCACTTTAAAGACTAACAAGATGGTTTATTAGGTGATGAGCTTTCGTGGGCCAGACCCACTTCCCACAGATCTGAGGAAGTGGGTCTGGCCCACGAAAGCTCATCACCTATTAAACCATCTTGTTAGTCTTTAAAGTGCTACACAGTCCTGTTTATTGTGAGGTAGGGAAGGGTTCTTAGCCACACTTTACCGCTGGGGAATGGCAGAGAGGACTGGAGACGTCTCAAGGGTCATACAAGAAGCTGCACTAGGACTGTCCCCCAGATAGCTGTCATGCCTTTATAGACTAGCAACAGGCCTGGCCTTGAGCATGCCATGCCAACCTTCCCCCCTCCCCATCCCGCCTCAAAAAAAACCAGCTCAGTGCATTGAGGACATGCCTCACTGTAGAAATCTCTTGGAGGTTGCTATAAACCCTGGCCTAGGATGATCTTAATATTTCACGGTACCTTTGTCGGGTATATTTGTTACTATGTTGTACCCAGTGACATCTCCTCTGTCCGAGTCACTTCTGCTGAAGCGCATCGAAGAAATCTCCCCACAGTTTTCTCCGAGCCCATAGTTTTCTCCAGCGAGAACATACGGCAATAGTCTTGGTGCTGGGTCCTGCCGGGAGGACAGGGGACTGGACCCGATAATCTCTCGAGGTCCCTTCCAATTCTAGTGTGTCATGATTCTATGAGTCACTTGTGTATGGAAGCCTTTCCCCCAAAAGCCAGGTCCAGGCTCTCTGGCAAGCCAGTTGCAAGTAATATCCCAGACTCATCTACCCTAGGGCAACCCACGTCCCTACCAGGGAACTATCTCTTTAAGAAACGCATGGGGGCGGGTAGCAGTGAGTCGTATCTGCATCACAGCTGCTGGGCAGATTTTGTACCTCACACCCAAAGCTTCTGGAGTTGGGTGTGGTTGTTTGGGGCCTGCTCCCACAGGGTCTGTCTCTGTTGCTTGGGCCCGAGTCCATGAGCCAGCCGGCAGGGCAGCTGTTTTGCTAAGGGCCATGTGTCCTGGGAGAGGCTGAGCCAGGAGCAGAGAGCAGGTAGAGTTGCCAGATGATTGAAACAAAAATACTGAACACCTTCCCCACCAAAAAAAATATATATATATACCGGGAAAAAATTCTGTTGGGGGGGGGGGGGAGAAAAGGGAGGCAGAGACCAAAGTTGTTGAACAAAAACCAAAAAGACTCCGAGGACTTATTAAGCCAAAAAAAAAAAAAAAAAAAAGCATTAAAATAGCATGTCCCCTTTAAGTGCAGGGGAGAGGTTGAGCACTAAGACCCAGGGGAAGCATTGCTTCTCCTAGGTCTTTTGGCCGGCAGCCATTTTGTGCGGGCAGCCTTGCAAACCAGGTAAGCATGGGGGTTGGGGTCGGGAGGCTGGGGATGTTGGGGGCCAGAGGGGAGTTGAGGGGGGAGGCCGGGAGCTGAAAGTTTGTAGGGTTGCCAGGTGCCCGGCATTTTTGCCTCCTGGCTGGGAAAAAATTCAGAGGATACTGGACATCTCATCTTTTTTTACCGAGGAAGAGCCAAAAATACTGTCCTGTCCGGGTGAATACTGCACCTGGCAACCCTAACAGGTTAGTGCTATTAGTAACTCTCTTGCCAGGGCACTTGGGCCATGTTCATTGTAGCCAGAGGAAACTGAGGATAACTTCTTCTGGTTCAGTTGTGTGCTTGAAAAGTTGTTTGATTTTAGCCAAACTGTTCGGCTGTGTCTACATTGGCGCGATCTTGTGCCAAAGCAGCCGCTTTTGCGCAAAAACATGCTGTCTACACCGGCGGGGAGTTCTTGCGCAAGAACACTGACGTTCTAATGTGTGAAATCAGGGCTTCTTGCACAAGAACTCTGATGCTCCCACTCAGGAATAAGCCCTCTTGCGCAACTGTTCTTGCGTAAGAGGCCAGTGTAGACAGGCAACATGAATTTCTTGCGCAAGAAAGCCCAATGGCTAAAATGGCCATCGGAGCTTTCTTGCGCGAGAGAGCGTCTACACTGGCATGGATGCTCTTGCGCAAAAGCACATCTCTTGCACAAAGGTACATGCCAGTGTAGACACTCTCTTGCGCAAATACTCGAACGCAAAAGCTCTCGCGTTAAAGAGTATTTGCGCAACATCTTGCCAATGTAGACGTAACTTCCTCAGCCAGTGCGATTCTTCAGCTTTTCGTAATGTGTAGCAATGGGCAACAAGTCATTTCTGTGTCATTGTTCTCCGGTTTTGTGTTTTCCTGTAACAAGGTTTTCTCTGTCCGTTCCCTTGTGACTTATCTGAGGGGCTAATCAGTGAGCTGGCTGTCTAGCAGTGATCCACAGCAGAGGCCTAGTCTGCCTGGATTCCTACAAGGAAGTGGAGGGAAAACGATACAGACTCAGCAAATGGCGCAGATTTGGGGATCAAAGGCACTCACTGTGACTTGGGTGAACTAACCCGAAGCTTTTGGGGTCTCTCCGTCACTGTGCTTTGTGGGGTGTGACATGCTCACATTTTACTTTTGGCTTTCTCTTAGTTGTGTTTACTGTGATGGTGAAGGTAATGTCTGGGGGTTATAAAATAGCTTTCTAAAATCTTATCGTGAAGAAACACACAAAAAATCTAATTTTTTAAAACATAACAGAGCTGTTTAATTTTGCTTCTTTAGTTCCTTTTGGCTGGCCATATGCAATCCTTGCTGAAAATCCTTAGAGACTGAACACTGGATCCCAGTTACATTTGTAGGGGAGTCAAGGGGTTTTAAGACACTTCTTCCACACCACTCATGATTTTATCAACCTCTATCCTATCCCCCCTTAGTCTCCTATTTTCTAAGCTAAAAAGTCCAAGTCTTATTATTTTCTTTCTTTATATGGGACCCATTCCAAACCCCTCGTCGTTTTAGTTGCCCTTTTCTGAAACTTTTCCAGTGCCAAAATATCTTTTTTGAGATGAGGCGACCACATCTGTATGTAGTATTCAAGCTGTGACCGTGTCATGGCTCCTTCCCCACTCTGGCATGATAAATGCAGAAGTGGGGGCCAGCAAGTGTACCCCAAAGCCTTATCTACCAGGCTTTGGTCTAAAACTTCCCCCTAGATCTTAAAAACCTAGATCTTGGGAATAAAACTTCCGCTGCCACCACCCAAATGTTGATAAAGAAATCAGGGGAAAGATCATTTGGGAAATCTCACCCCTAAAATAAAAATCAAGGCACACAATTAACCACTGCCAGGTTAATAAAAAGGAAAGAAAGAACTTTTATTATTACAACAAGATTCCTGTTGCAACCATAATGACTAGATAGGGAGGTAACAAAATATACTCATGGAGAAACTCCATGGGCCTAGAACTTAGGGTATGTCTACACTACCCCGCTAGTTCGAACTAGCGGGGTAATGTATGCATACCGCACTTGCTAATGAAGCCCGGGATTTGAATTTCCCGGGCTTCATTAGCATAAGCGGGGAGCCGCCATTTTTAAATCCCCGCTGCTTCGAACCCCGTGTAGCGCGGCTACACGGGGCTCGAACTAGGTAGTTCGGACTAGGGTCCTATTCCGAACTACCGGTACTCCTCGTGAAACGAGGTGTACCGGTAGTTCGGAATAGGCACCCTAGTCCGAACTACCTAGTTCGAGCCCCGTGTAGCCGCGCTACACGGGGTTCGAAGCAGCGGGGATTTAAACATGGCGGCTCCCCGCTTATGCTAGTGAAGCCCGGGAAATTCAGATCCCGGGCTTCATTAGCAAGTCCGGTATGCATACATTACCCCGCTAGTTCGAACTAGCGGGGTAGTGTAGACATACCCTACGTTACAAAGAAAAGCCAAAACATCTTTTAAACAGTGCCAGATCTCAGATCCCATACCCGACCCTTAAAACAATAAAACCTAACTACCTAAACTTTACCCTACTTACAGAAAATGAAGAATGGTGTCTTGGAGAGAGAGAGACATGCTTGTCCCTCTCTGTAGCTGCAGAGAACTCTCTCAGGCTATGTCTAGACTGCAAGCCTCTTTCGAAAGAGAGCGTCTAGACTGCACGCGGAACTTTCGAAAAAGCAAGCCGCTTTTTCGAAAGAAAGCACCCAGTGAGTCTGGATGCTCTCTTTCGAAGAAGCCCTATTTACATTCAAGAACGCCTTCTTTCGAAAGAAGCACTTTCGAAAGAAGGCGTTCTTCCTCGTGAAATGAGGTTTACCGCCGTCGAAAGAAAAGCCGCGTTCTTACGATTTAATTTCAAAAGAACGCGGCTGCAGTCTAGACGCAGGTGACGTTTTTTCGGAAAAAGGCTACTTTTCCCGAAAAAACCCCTGAGTCTGGACACAGCCTTCAGAGAGACAAAAGGGAGAAAAAAAAACCAAACTCCTTTGTCCCAGTTTGAAAAGTCCCACCTACATTCCTATTGGTCACTCCACATGGCTAGGTGTAGTTAACCCCTTAATCCCCAGGCTGCTGGCTAACCCTCATAATCATGACAGACCATACCATGGTTTTATAGAGAGGCAATAAGATGTTCTCTATCTTATTCTCTATCCCTTTTTTAATGGTTCCCAACATTGTTTGCTTTTTTGACTGGCGCTGCACACTGAGTGGATGTTTTTGGAGAACTATCCACAATGACTCCGAGATCTCTCTCTTGAGGAGTTGTGGCTAAATTAGTCCCCCATTATATTGTGTGTATAGTTGGGATTATTTTTCCCAATATGCATTACTTTACATTTATCCACATTACATTTCATTTGCCATATTATTGCCCAATCACTTAGTTTGGTGAGATCTTTTTGAAGCTCTTCACAGTCTGCTTTGGTCTTTATTATCTTGAGCAGTTCGGTATCATCTGCAAATTTTGCCACCTGACTATTTGCCCCTTTCTCCAGATCATTTATAAATAAACTGAATAGGATTGGTCTGAGGACAGACCCTTGGGGGAGGAACCACTGGTTACCCCTCTCCATTCTGAAAACTTGCTGTTTATTCCTACCCTTTGTTTCCTGTCTTTTAACCAGTTATCAGTCTGTGAAAGGACCTTCCCTTTTATCCTATGACAACTTACTTTACTTAAGAGTCTTTGGTGAGGGACTTTGTCAATGGCTTCCTGGAAATCTAAGTACACTGTATCCACTGGATCCCCCTTGTCCACATGTTTTTTTGACTCCCTCAAAGAACTCTAGTAGATTATTAAGGGAACATTTATCGGGAACACTGCCTGACCTTGCTTGTCAGTTCTGACCCAGACTTCCTGAGAGACCTTGGGCAAGTCACTTAATCTGCTGCATGCCTTAATTCCATATGAGCACAAGTGGGATATGTCTCTACATCATAGGAATGTCATGAGGACAAAACCCATTGATAAGTCCCTGAATGAGAGCATTGAGGTAACTATGGTGTTGAAAGCCATGCAAATACCTAGATTAATTGGAAAGGATATTCTAGGGGATATTTCTTCTTCCACCGTGTTTACAGTCAACCTGTGGAACTCCTTGCCAGAGGATGCTGTGATGATCAGGACTTCAGTTCTTTTTTGAACCCTGTTGAATACATTCATGGAGGTTAGGTCCATCAATGGCTATTAGCCAGGATGGGCAGGGATGGTGTCCCTAGACTCTGTGTGTCAGAACCTGGGAATAAATGACAGGAGGAATCACTTAGGGTATGTCTACACTACAGCGCTAATTCGAACTAACGCGTCTAGAACTAAAAACTAGTTTGAATTAGCGTTTTGCTAATTCGAACTAGCATGTCCACATTAAGTGGACCCTGAACAGGGTTTAAGGATGGCCGGAAGCAGTGCCGGCAGGGCATCAGATGAGGACTTAGAGCGTGGAGATGCTGTCTCAGGCTAGCCAAGGGCTGTGCTTAAAGGGACCCGACCCCCACCCGGGACAGACAGTTCTCAGGGGTGCCCCGCTTGAAAACCAGTCCTGGCTTGGAGTGCCCGGAGTGCCCACACTGGGCACATCACACCACTCGGCCATCAGCCCGGCTGCACTTGCCGCAGGCTGCCATCTGGAGAGAGGGGGCAATTGGGACGCTGCAGGAGAGCTTCCACCCCCAGAAGCCCGCAGAGCCAGCCCATTCCTCCCCATCGGGGGCTCGTGCCCCATTCCTCCCTCACTTCCTTCCACTTACCCTTCCCTAGCCCCTCTTCTTGATGTACAAAATAAAGGACAATTGTGTTAAAAAATGGAATCTGTCTTTATTGAACAAAACTGGGGGAGACTGGGAAAAGGAGGTGGGAGAGGGGAAGAGAGAGGCTGGGAGAGGGGAGGGCAACTAAAATGATCAGGGGTTGGGAACAGGTCCTATATGAAGAGAGGCTAAAGAGACTGGGACTTCTCAGCTTAGAAAAGAGGAGACGGAGGGGGGACAGGATAGAGGTCTCTAAAAGCAGGAGTTGGGTGGAGACGGTGCATACAGAAAAGTTCTTCATTATTTCCCATAAAGCAGGACTAGAGGACACCAAAGGAAAGGAATGGGTAGCAGGCTTCAAACTAGAAACAGAAAGTTGTTCTTCACAAAGCAAAGAGTCAACCTGTGGAACTCCTTGCTGCAGGAGGCTATGAAGGCTAGAACTAGAACAGAGTTTAAAGGGAAGTGAGATCAAGTCATGGAGGTTGGGTCCATGGAGTGGTATTAGCCAGGGGGTAGGAGTGGTGTCCCTGCCCAAAGTTTGTGGAAGGCTGGAGAGGGATGGCACGAGACAAATGGCTTGGTCACTGTCTCCAGTCCATCCCCTCCAGGGTACCTAGTGTTGGCCGCTGTCGGCAGACAGGCTACTGGGCTAGATGGACCTTTGGTCTGACCCAGGACGGCCATTGTAAGCTCAGGGCTCAGGGTCGGGGGTCTTAGTGGACCCCCTTGATTTTCATGCACACCTGCTCCTGGGTGGCCAGGCTGGCAGCTCTCCTGCCCTAGACGGCCACCTTCCTGTGCCTAGTGCGGAGATCGTGGACAAGGTCCACGATGTCTGCACTAGACCAGGAAGGTGCCCGCCTCTTGCGCTCCCGGGGAAGCTCCCGGGAGCCGCCAGTCTGGTCCCGGGAAGAGGGGGAGGGCTGGGGGGCATCGGGTGGCTGGCTCGATCTGTGCCAGGTGCAGGGTCTGTTGGCAGGCTTGCACCTGGCATGGGCACCGTAGCCAGCCCGGGCCCCTTTAAGGGGTCCGGGGCCGGGAGGGGGGCATAGAGTTTCCCTGGTGTTGGCCAGAGTGGCCACCAGGGAAACCTGGGGAGGGCTAGCCTCCCACTAGTTCGAATTAAGGGGCTACACAGCCCTTAATTCAAACTAGCTAGTTCGAACTAGGCTTAATCCTCGTAAAATGAGGTTTACCTAGTTCGAAGTAAGCGCTCCGTTAGTTCGAATTAAATTCGAACTAGCGGAGCACTAGTGTAGCGCCTATTAAAGTTAGTTCGAACTAACGCATGCATCTGACGAAGTGGGTCTTTGCCCACGAAAGCTTATGCTCCTACACTTCAGTTAGTCTATAAGGTGCCACAGGACTCCTCGTAGCTTTGTAGTGTAGACATACCCTTGGTGATTATCTGTTCTGTATATTACTTCTGAGGTACCTGGCATTGGTCACTGTCAGAAGACCAGACCCTGGGCTAGATGGGCCTTTGATCTGACCCATTTAGCCCTTCTTATGTTCCAGACTGTAGTCCTTGCTGCAATTTGTATCAGCCAAGAGAAAGTGGGTGAGGGGATAGCTCTTCCCGGACCAGTACTTAGCTGTATTTATTCTTCTCCAAAACTGATGAACTAGGTGGTGGAACATGATGTCCCCTCCACAACCCAAGGAGGTGAAATAATACAAGTGATCTTCATGATAATAAAACAAAACAGGCATCAACGCCATCAGCCTCTTGAAACGTTAGCTAGCGGAGCCACCCAGAATTCAACTTACAAGCCAACTGCTCCACCAGCATTGGACACTGAAGGGGTCTGATTTGCAGCTGATCGAGTGTAATTTTCCAAGTGCATTGATCTGAGAAAAGCATAGCTGTGTGGTTAGGTAGCATGATGTGTTTGTTTTCTTCCCCAGACTGATTGGCCCTGCTCTCTACGGGCACGGAGTCTACTGCCTGCTACTCCTCGGCAGCCGAGATCTGAGCTTATAATACAGATGGAGTGCTTCTGCTTCTGAACACGCCTGCTCAGTCGAGATAAGGGAGCCTTTCGCCGAGAAGATGCCGCTTTCCCTCGCTCTCGCCCTCTGAAAAAGACCGTGCAGCCATAAATAACAAGCAGTTCCTTCTGAGTGGTGAAGTTAAACAATACTGACTTGCATAAATAGTTGGAAGGTGATGAAAGGGGACTATTTAAATCACTTGCAATGCCCTAAAGCAGCGAGTGATTTCAGGTCTCGGTGTTCTCTCTTCGTTTTGTGTGGATGAGGTGGCTGCCAACATACAATGATTTAGGGACCGGGATGAAATATCGACTCACATTTCTTCCCGCCTGGTATGTGCTCTTCAGCCACTCTTCTCGGCAGGATGTCTTGCGCTGTGAACACAGCAACAGACGGTAGCTGAATAGCTGTAACATTCCCTGTGTGATGTTGCCTGGGAAGGAGTTTAATAAAATTGAAATGGGTAAGGCTCGCCAATCTGATCAGAAAAAGATCTAAATTCGTCCTCTATCCCAGGTTACAGTTCAGCGGAACCACAAGGCTCCCCTTTTTGAGGGTCAACAGGCGACGGACAGCAGCCACACCTTAACTCAGGGAATGAAATAGAAAATGGGATAATGATTATCATCACCACAGCAAAAACAATAGTAAGAACACAAATCACTTGAACTCCTTCCCAAGATGTCATTAACACAATCAACTTAAAACTTAACTAAGGGTTCGTCTAGACTACATGCCTCTGTCGCCAGAGGCATGTAGATTAGGCTACCAGGCATAGGAAAATGAAGCGGGGATTTAAATAATCACCACTTCATTTAAATTTACATGGCTGCCGCGCTGAACCGATCGGCTGTTTGTTGGCTCAGCGTGGTAGTCTGGACACGCGGGTGTCGACATCAAAGGCATTTGTCGACCACCCAGGTATGCCTCCTGGGATGTAGCCTAATCTACATGCCTCTGGCGACAGAGGCATGTAGTCTAGAGGTACCCTTAGTGTACAAAGAGTGATAATAATAACAATAATAATTCCTACACACACAAGGATCCCAAGGTTGGATGGAGAAGGGTGGCTTCTCTTCCCTGGAAGACCTGGGAGCAAGTGATAGTAGGATTCCTAAAAACAGACGTAAGCAAGATTAAAGAAAGGAAAAACAAGCCGTTACAAAATAAGTAGGATAATAAGTCCTAATTTATCTCTGACCTTATAAGCCCACAACCCGGGATGGTCTGCTTCTTCAGCTATGCGCCAAATTCGCAGCCCCGATGTCCCGAATCACTAGGCCTAAATATGCCTTTTGGCACCAAAGCGTTCTGGATATATCACCCCTTTTCCATAACTGGGCCTAACACGCAAGATTTCTCAGGGTACCGTCTTTGACTGGAAGAAATCTTCGGATATCTTCTGACTATTGGGTGACTGATGACTTTTTGGATGCTGTCCCTATACCACACAGAAAAAGCTTCATGGAAACTGTGGCCTAAAAGCCTCCATCTGCTTGCGATTGCACAAAGAGATTGAAATGTTCATAACTATCATGTTAGCAGATTTATGCCATAAATTCTGGGTAAGGTTCAAAAAATAAACTTGCACCGACTGCGAACTCTTGCTTCACCCCTTTATGGAAAATTACAGACACAAGGCATATAGTTCCCCACTTATATCTTATTGCCGTCAGCCATCTTAGGGTATGTCTACACTAGCCACCCTAGTTCCAACTAGAGTGGTTAATGTAGTAATTCGAACTTGCAAATGAAGCCCGGGATTCATAGAATCATAGAATAATAGGACTGGAAGGGACCTCGAGAGGTCATCGAGTCCAGCCCCCCGCCTTCAAGGCAGGACCAAGCTCCACCTACACCATCCCTGACAGATGTCTATCTAACCTGTTCTTAAATATCTCCAGAGAGGGAGATTCCACCACCTCCCTTGGCAATTTATTCCAATATTTGACCACCCTTACAGTTAGGAATTTTTTCCTAATGTCCAATCTAAACCTCCCCTGCTGCACTTTAAGCCCATTACTCCTTGTCCTGTTCTCAGAAACCAAGAGGAACAAATTTCCTCCTTCCTCCTTGTGACACCCTTTTAGATATTTGAAAACCGCTATCATGTCCCCCCTTAATCTTCTTTTTTCCAAACTAAACAAGCCCAGTTCATGAAGCCTGGCTTCATAGGTCATGTTCTCTAGACCTTTAATCATTCTTGTCGCTCTTCTCTGTACCCTTTCCAATTTCTCCACATCTTTCTTGAAATGTAGCGCCCAGAACTGGACACAGTACTCCAGCTGAGGCCTAACTAGTGCAGAGTAGAGCGGCAGAATGACTTCACGAGTTTTGCTTACAACACACCTGTTGATACAACCTAGAATCATATTTGCTTTTTTTGCAACAGCATCACACTGTTGACTCATATTCAACTTGTGGTCCACTATGACCCTTAGATCCCTTTCTGCCAT
The DNA here is from genome assembly GCF_052426305.1 of Pelodiscus sinensis. Classification (NCBI taxonomy): domain Eukaryota; kingdom Metazoa; phylum Chordata; order Testudines; family Trionychidae; genus Pelodiscus; species Pelodiscus sinensis. The sequence goes on from NC_143056.1 coordinate 4,536,978, forward strand.
GCTCCTTCCTAGACAGTCGCTTCCCATCTTGTATGTATGGAACTGATTGTTCCTTCCTAAGTGGAGCACTTTGCATTTCTCTTTATTAAACCTCATCCTGTTTACCTCTGACCATTTCTCTAACTTGCTAAGGTCATTTTGAATTATGTCCCTATCCTCCAAAGAAGTCGTAACCCCACCCAGTTTGGTATCATCTGCAAACTTATTAAAATATCCTGGGCTTTATTTGCATGTTCCCGGACCCCGCCATTTTTAAATGCCTGGTAGCTCGGACTCCCTGCCCGCGGCTACACGCGGCATGAGCTAGGTAGTTCGTATTAAAGCTCCTAATTTGAACTAGGGTTTCTAGTGTAGACATACCCTTACAGAACCTGAATTCTGTAGGCCCCTTTCATTACCAGCATCTTTAAAATCTATATAAAGGAAAATAAGAATAACATAATAAACTATTATTTAACTAAAGCCAATATCATCTTAAAAAGCTGAAAATAAAGCAGATAACTCTTAGTAGGCTACAGTGTGGAGGGTAGAGCACAGAGATTCCCCTCTTCCAGAAATGAACCTGCCTTTGAAATCCAAAAATAATTTTCCGGTCTACTGGAAGTCTTTAGTATAAAGAGACAGTAAAGTAGTGGGTAGCACTGCTTGGCTTGCCTGATCCCCTGAAAGAGGAAAAGCTAAAGAGTTTTAATACTAACCACCAGCGCTTTCTGCCTGCACATAGAGTGAGAAAGCTTTAAGGAGCCAATTGTGGAGCAAAGAAAGGTTTGGATCAGATAGGGCGATCGTTTAAAATGAAGCCCTGTGGGAGAAGAGCAGTCTTCTCAGAGTGTAAGTCGTACAGAGCGCAGCTTCAGTAATCCTGTTTTTTCCCGGCTCTCCATCTAGGCAGAGTAATCACTCGACGCGGGAATGTGCTGCCGTCAGACTCCCGCCCTATTCTGAGCTCATTTGGCGGCCTTCAACAGAATGGCCTTTTAGCAGAGGGAGCATGAAAATTGATATCATAAAAACACAGATAATAAGACGTGTCAGTGAGACGCGGCAAGCCGGCTCTTATCCAGAGCTAGCCTGTCGAGCTTGCCGTTAGACTCTGTGTCGCGGTTAGTAGCAGCGTTGGCACCTCTTAAGGTGTCGGAGCTGGGAGTAGACCTGGGACAAGAGCTACTCCTCAGAATATTTGCATCCTGAAAGGAGAGAAGGGTTTGCACTATGAAGCTTGCACTCTCAGGCTCAGTCTATATATATGTCTACATTGCATTCCTCTTTCGAGAGAGGAATGCAAATGCAGCCAAACGAAATGGCAAATGAAGCGTGGGACATTCAAATGCCTGCTTCATTTGCATAATTGCGTCCGGCCGCTTTTTCGAAATACCCTATTTTGATTAAAAAACCCCGCTGTGTAGATGGGATTATTTCGAGAAAAAACCCTTCTTTCAAAATAACCCTTACTCCTTATAAAATGAGGTTTATTTTGAAAGAAGGTTTTTTTCTTGAAATACCCTAATTCATTAACCCCATCTACACCGAGGTTTTTTTATTTCGAACAAGCGGCCTGCCGCAATTATGCAAATGAAGCCCGGGAAATTAAATCCCCGCTTCATTTGTAATTTCATTCAGCTGCATTTGCATTCCTCTGTCGAAAGAGGAATGCAGTGTAGACATACCCTACTAGACTAGGCAGGCTGGCTTAGGGTACTCAACTCCAGCTACACAAAATGCATAGCCGAATTCAGCTTACCGTAAGCCGTGTTGTGACGACGTCCACACCGCAGGAGGCTGATGGGAGAACATGATCCTGTAGGCTTCCCTGACTTCTCAGAGAAGGAGGGCTGCCCTCAGCGTTCGATTTATGGGTCTGTCCTAGACCTGTTCAATCGAACGCTGCAAGTTCGACCTCTGGAGCATCGATCTTCTTGTAAGGGTGGATGTCCCCTCATAGGCTAGTGGTGACAGGAGTCATCCCACTGGGGAGTAGAACAGCTTACACTGGTCTTGTGATGTGGTTCCAGGCATGTCTAGGCCCCTCCCGGGGTGATGAAAGAGTGGGGACTGTGGAGTGCATGGAAAGCAGGCAGGGGAAGGTTCAGACAAAGAGGATCGTTTCCAGATTAGATATTGAGCTACCCATTCTGCCTAGCAGGATGGATCCTACCAGATCATGCTGAGTCAATCAGAGCCTCTGTCTTCTAGAATGGGTGGAGTTGAATGGCTCTGGAAATGAGAACCTGGGATCTTGCTGGCTAGCTTATGAGGCTGTTTTGGGAGCAGGTCAGAGGGGTCCATGGAAATTATTTTCTCAGTAGCTTGTTCCTGTGACAGCATAACTACAAACCACCCCAACCCACTGTAGATGGAGGGCAAACTGCCCCCGAACTCCACACGTCCTTCCGACAGTAGTTCACTTGGGGCATGTCTACACTAGGAAACTATTCCGAAATAACCGAAATCCATTTTATACCTCCCCAAAACAGCAAAATTGAACCAGCGTGTCCTCACCATAGGGAAGCACTGAAATTAGTCCAAAGCAGGTTCTGTTAACGTGGATGTATCACCTCAGTTTAGAGCCCCAGGAAGCACTAGGGAGGAATAGGTTTGACTTACTCTTGGGAGTAGTTATTTCAAAATAGTGGCGCCGGATCATCCACATGACTGCTATTTTGAAATACCTATTTCGGCATTAGCGTTATTCCCTGAGGAAAGCAGGAGTCCGGATTTCGAAGTGAGCAGCCCGTTATTTCGAAATCACAGGCAGCGATTCGAACTACGGGGAGTTATTTTGAAATTAAGCTAGCTGGGCAGCTGGCTAGCAAACCAACAGACACCTGAGGAGAAAAGCATATCCAGTCCTCAGGTCTCTACCTCTTCATGGAGTCCATAATCGGTCACATGACAACAATTCTACATCGTGGCCTTAGCTCTCCCTTTGTCTCAACGAGCACATTAATAAAGTTTTATTGGGTAACTCATTTCTCCTTGTGCTGGCGTAGAAAAGGCTCCAGATGTACTCATCTATAATAACCACATTCTTCCATGCGTCTTCTCCGGGGCAGTGACGTGGTTTGCTGCTCTAACAGTTTGTCAAGCCACACGTTTTATTGGTTCTCTATTGAACAGTCTCTTCTCCAGGCAGTACACAGGGGAGTTATCCATCACACGCTGTATCTAACTGAATCTCTTCAGCCTGCCACTTTCTTGCCCAGTTGCCGAGTTTTATGAGATCCCTTTGTAACTCTTCACAGTCAGCTTTGGATTTAGCTGTCTTGAGTCATGTTGTATTCTCTGCCAGTGTTTCCACCTCACGGTTCAACCCTTTTTTTAGATCATTTATGAATATGTAGAATAGATTTGGTCCTAGTACAGACCCGTAGGGGACACCACCAGTGACCTCTCTCCATTATGAAAACTGAATTTAGTCCCACCCTTTGTATTCATTCAGCAACTGCTTTGGCATCCCAGTGTTGACCATCCTCAACACGTGAATAGCCCAAAATAAGTGTGATGTGATAAGCATAGAGTCTCCGTGAAGCAAGTACATAAAAACAGCCATACAGGATCAGACCGAAAGTCCATCTAGCTGGGTGTCCTGTCTTCCGATGGTGGCCAATGCCACATGCCCCAGAGAGAGTGAATCGAATCGATAATGATCCCTCTCCTGTCACCCATTTCCAGCTTCTGACCAACAGAGACTACGGACACCATTCCTACCCATCATGGCCAGAGCCTTGTTGCTTGTCATTTTATACGCCATTTGAGCACGGCACGCAGATGTTGTAAATGGAACTTCTCTAGAACTTCAATGTGATGCCTGTAATGCAGGGTCAGATCTCACACCAATTTGGTTAGGAAAGCACTACCACTTTTAATCAGGCTTGAAACTTAATCCTATGTTGCTGCCAGATTCTGCCTGGTTGATGGGCTTTATTAATACGCTGTTTTGTTTCCTCATTTCTAGTAATATCATTCAGCAATAGTCTATCCAGGTAACAAAGGTCTGTAACAGCAGTCGCCTCTGTGTTGCTGGTGCTGACTTGTGCTTTGATGGAGGGTTTCCTTGTTGTAGGTAGATACATGACCTCTGTCTTTTTTTCAGATTGAATGTCAGCCCGTATCTTTCTGCGGGCTCTGCAAATCATTGTCTGTCTTCCCAGAGTACATGCCTGAAGAGCACGGTCACCGGCTCATAGCAACTCGTGAGCAATTGACTGAAAGACCTTTGTGGTAGATCACAGCCAGTACAGATAAAATGATTTTCCAAAGGATTGGAAACCTATCCTGATACCATGATTTGGGTCCGAGTTGACCCCACCACGCTCCTGTTTCTGCCACCAGACCTCCTTGTCCCTGTGCTCTGTGGTCCAGGAGCATTCATGGTCCTGCTGGACCACGTATGTTGCCAGACCAGAGAGTCCTGGTTTAGGGATGTACATCTTGTAGTGCCTCATTTATGATGTTGGCTGCTGTCTTAGACTGTCATGCATGGAACAGAGTCCCCTTTGGACTCCTTGAGTGGGGGGTACATAACATCAGAGAAAACCACAGGAGTTGACATTGTACGAGACCACAACACTGGCTCATCTCACCCAGGTCCTCTCTGGAACTGTTCTTTACCAATAGCAACACAGCCCTCAGTGGCTAATAGAAGTCTCTCCCTGACCTCCATGGGTTAGTGGCTGCCTTGTGTCCTCAATCAAGAAGGTTTATAATCCTTCTACATCCTCTCAGCAGTCACTCGATAACGAGTAGGGTGTCTTCTTGTCACCCTCCTATTTGTGGATCCGTTGATGGCTAACCAGCCCGATTCTGGAGCCTCAGGTCTTATCGGAGAAGGTGCTGGTGGCTATTGGAGGGATGCAGGGCAGTTTTTTGCTGCTCTTTTCTCCTTCTCCGCCACTGCGGCAGGACCTCTCAAATTGCGCCTACATCCTATCACATGTAGCCATTCTAGGTGTAGTCCCCTTACTAAAGGTGCCTCTTCTTATTTTCTGGGAAGATCCTGTGTGCTGCAGTTTAGCCCCAGAGACTACAATTCCCATGAGCCCTCGAGGAAACGAAGGAAGTTTAGTTTAGTTTTATTTTGTTTGGAGTCTGGGTCTCTCTATGTGGGTGGAGAGAAACTCTCAGCCGTCTGTGGACTCTTCCCTTTGATTTTGGAAAAGAGGAGCCAGGCTGCTATGGAGGAGTTTGAGCCAGTCCAGGAGCTGTTAGGTTGCAGCTACCGACTTGGACTCAGAGCCTTTGGGACTGGAATCTAGCAGGCTGCTTCTGATTGCCCTTTGGCTGTACCGGTGGCTAGAAGTACTACTCTGTACCCTGCACACAGAAGGAGACTAGAATCATACACTCCAGCTGCAAAATCTTCAAGCACACCCACGCAAGCAAGTGTATGGTACTGTGAGTCCTGAGGAGGGCATACTCTGGGGTGTGATAAACGGCGGCAATAGACATGTTCCTATTATTTCAGTGTCCTTTGTTAGTGTTATTCATTGTTAATCTGTTAAACTCTGTTTCTTTAAGTTAAGTAAAGGTTGTTCTTTCTACTGTAATCTATCAGATGTCTATGATTTACGATTTGTAATTGTAGTTCTGGAGCTAGATTCAGATTATTGCTGGAATAATTTTATTCCTGGAGGCTCCCAATGCACACCCTTAAGTGTGTACAGGGCCAGCCAGGTGGAGCCACCGCCATTATATGTTCCTTATGAGCAAGGGACAGCAGCAAGGGGGTGAATAGGGTTTTCCCTGATTAAACATCACCACCACTGGGGTACTCAAGATCTCCTTTTATGTTAAAAGCATCAGGTACCCAGGCACACCGGTGAGTGTGACCTGCTCCCGAGTAACCCAGGGAGGAAAAAGGGGGCTACATAGGGATCCTTATAAAGGTCTAGTTGCTCAATGATTCCCCTGTCCTTGGGTTTTCACCTCGGGGGATAAGAAGGCCCTGACAGCTCACTCAGCCCTCTGCTAGACAAAGCTCTCACTGACGTTAACAGGAGAGATGTCGGAGTGAGTACAAAGCAGGGCAGATCCTACAGCAGTCAGCAAAAACACAGCTCAGGTTCACCACCACAGAGGCTCAAAGGGCTAAGCTATTGAAGGGAGATGCTGAGTGGGCCGTGGGTGAATTAATATCCCTGTGAAACAGCCACTGAAGTGAAGCAAGCTTTCGAGGGAGATCTTAAATAGAAATACCTAGAAGCAACACCTTATCTCTCTTCAGCATGACTAGGGTTCACCCAGAAGCCCAGGGTACTCGTGTCAGGGAACCTGAATGGAATATATGGGAGACCTCAATTGGCCAGAGGGTGCTGAAATGATTTAGGCCACGAAGATAGTGTTAGTAGATGGATCTGGTTCCTCACTATCGGGCGGCTCCTTTGGGAGTTCCTCAGCCATGAGGGTGCTTTAAAACCCGGCTGGGATTCCCGCTCCTGAAAGGCAAACTGGAGAGGAGGGATTTTTTTAAAAAAAGTTCTGTTCATTTTTGATTAATCATAGAATCATAGAATCATAGGACTGGAAGGGACCTTGAGAGGTCATCGAGTCCAGCCCCCCGCCCTCAAGGCAGGACCAAGCTCCGTCTACACCATCCCTGACAGATGTCTATCTAACCTGTTCTTAAATATCTCCAGAGAGGGAGATTCCACCACCTCCCTTGGCAATTTATTCCAATATTTGACCACCCTGACAGTTAGGAATTTTTTCCTAATGTCCAATCTAAACCTCCCCTGCTGCACTTTAAGCCCATTACTCCTTGTCCTGTCCTCAGAAACCAAGAGGAACAAATTTTCTCCTTCCTCCTTGTGACACTCTTTTAGATATTTGAAAACCGCTCTCATGTCCCCCCTTAATCTTCTTTTTTCCAAACTAAACAAGCCCAGTTCATGAAGCCTGGCTTCATAGGTCATGTTCTCTAGACCTTTAATCATTCTTGTCGCTCTTCTCTGTACCCTTTCCAATTTCTCCACATCTTTCTTGAAATGTGGCACCCAGAACTGGACACAGTACTCCAGCTGAGGCCTAACTAGTGCAGAGTAGAGCGGCAGAATGACTTCACGAGTTTTGCTTACAACACACCTGTTGATACAACCTAGAATCATATTTGCTTTTTTTGCAACAGCATCACACTGTTGGACTCATATTCAACTTGTGGTCCACTATGACCCCTAGATCCCTTTCCGCCATGCTCCTTCCTAGACAGTCGCTTCCCATCTTGTATGTATGGAACTGATTGTTCCTTCCTAAGTGGAGCACTTTGCATTTCTCTTTATTAAACCTCATCCTGTTTACCTCTGACCATTTCTCTAACTTGCTAAGGTCATTTTGAATTATGTCCCTATCCTCCAAAGAAGTCGCAACCCCACCCAGTTTGGTATCATCTGCAAACTTAATAAGCGTACTCTCTATCCTAATATCTACATCATTGATGAAGATATTGAACAGTACGGGTCCCAAAACAGACCCTTGAGGAACTCCACTTGTTATCCCTTTCCAGCAGGATTTAGAACCGTTAACAACAACTCTTTGACTACGGTTATCCAGCCAATTATGCACCCACCTTATCGTGGCCCTATCTAAGTTATATTTGCCTAGTTTATCAATAAGAATATCATGCGAGACCGTATCAAATGCCTTACTAAAGTCTAGGTATATGACATCCACCGCTTCTCCCTTATCCACAAGGCTCGTTATCTTATCAAAGAAAGCTATCAGATTAGTTTGGCATGACTTGTTCTTCACAAACCCATGCTGGCTATTCCCTATCACTTTATTACCTTCCAAGTGTTTGCATATGATTTCCTTAATTACCTGCTCCATTATCTTCTCTGGGACAGACGTTAAACTGACCGGTCTGTAGTTTCCTGGGTTGTTCTTATTCCCCTTTTTATAGATGGGCACAATATTTTCCAGTCCCTTTTCCAGTCTTCTGGAATCTCCCCTGTCTGCCATGATTTTTCAAAGATCATAGCTAAAGGCTCAGATACCTCCTCTATCAGCTCCTTGAGTATCCTGGGATGCATTTCATCAGGACCTGGTGACTTGCTGACATCTAACTTTCCTAAGTGATTTTTAACTTGTTCTTTGTGTATCCTATCTTCTAAACTTACCCTCTCTCTGCTTGTATTCACTACGTTAGACACACCTCCAGACTTCTCGGTGAAGACCGAAACAAAGAAGTCATTGAGCATCTCTGCCATTTCCAAGTTTCCTGTTACTGCTTCTCCCTCCTCACTGAGCAGTGGGCCTACCCTGTCCTTGGTCTTCCTCTTGCTTTTAATGTATTTATTAAGCTCGTTAAAAGAACGACGCGTTGTTCTGAGAGGTACCCAGCAATTCGGAGGCTGCTATGGAGTCTTCCATGGGGGTAGGGAACACACTGCTAAAGGTAAGGTTGTAAAATAGTTTCCACGTTTGAAGCTCATGTTCCATTTTTTGAAGCTTGTATTCATGCTCCTGATGTAGAGAACCATTGTGGGGCTCTTCCAGTTTCCTTTTGTGAGGGGCAGCAAGTAAATGCTCTGGCCCTGGATGTGCAGGGCCTGAAATATAACTCAGAAATCCATAGATTCCGTCCTGCATGGAGGAAGCCAGGATCGGATTATGGCTGTCTACATAGCATCGTTGTTTTGGAATAACTAATGTTATTCTGAAATAACAAAGTGAGTGTACTTCCTTCAACTTCCTGCTGTGTAGACAGCGCCAAAAGCCGAATTAAGCTCTTTCGACTTCAGTTACGCAGTTGACGTAGCTGAAGTTGCGCATCTTAATTTGAGTTGTGCTTTGCTGTGTAGACGTGCCCTATGCATGCTTTTCCCCGGTGCAGATCATTTCTCCATTTAGTTGAACGCTAGCATTTTGGTTCATGCCAGTGGGAGGATGGAGCCGACCCCTGCATGCCCAGCCCTGAGGAGTCTGATCTGACCACGTGTTGCAACCTGAGAGACGAATAGCCCATGCGGAATTGCAACGGGGTTCCTTATATCCCTTTACTTCCTTTCACAGGCCCAGGTTCAGTTGGGAGCTGGCATATAAGGAAGCCCTTAAGGCGGGGTGTGTTTAGTCTGCAAAGTGTTCCAAACTTTAAAGCAGGGGTGGAGAAACTTTTTTGGGATGGGGAGTCACTGAACCACTGAAAAATCATTCAGACCCCCAACTGAAAAGCAGAAAAAAAAGGAGAGATACTCACCTCACAACTTACGGTGCAGGGTTCCCCTTGAGCTCCGGCCCCGTGGGCAGTGAGGACACGGAGGTTCAGGGCTTCCTATTGGTGAGGGTCTAGCAGAGGCCAGCCAAAATGATTCGGTGGCTGGAGCACATGACCTACAAGCTGAGGGATTTGGGCTTATTAGTCTGCAGAAGGGAAGAGTGAGGGGGAATTTAATAGCAGCCTTCAACTTCCTGCAGGGGGGTTCCAAAGAGGAAAGAGAGGGGTTGTTCTCAGTGGGGGCAGATGGCAGAAGGAGGAGCAATGGTCTCAGGTTGTAGAGGGGGAGGTCTAGGTTGGATATTAGAAAACACTATTTCCGTAGGAGGGTGGGGAAGTCCTGGGATGGGTTTCACCCCTTTCCTAGGGAACCTTCCTAGAGGTTTTTAAGTCTCAGCTTGACCAATCCCTGGCTGGGCTGATTGAGTTGGGGTTGGTCCTGCTTTGGGCAAGAGGTTGGACTCGACGACTCCTGAGATCTCTTCCTGCCCTAAGATTGTATGATTCCCAGGGCGAATTAACTCTCTTGGGGGCCATGGGCTTGTAGATTTTTGTGGGGAGACCCTGGGCTCTAAGGCAGGACCAAAACTGAGGGGTCAGTGTGCGGGAAGGGGCTGCCACGGAGTGGGCTGGAGATGGAGGTGTGGGGTCTGGGCGGGAGACTGGATGTGGGATGGGGCAGGAGATAGGGGTGTTTACCTGATGCAGCTCCCATGTGATGGGAGGGGGGATACAAGTGGCTGTGAGCTTCTGTGTGCTTGCAGACACTGCCCCCTACTGCTCTCGTTGGCCACAATTCCCAGTGAATGGGAGCAAAGGGGGCGGAGCCTACCGGTTAGTGTTCGCCTCCTGGTGTTAGCTTCCTGGTGGGGGGAGGGGAAATGGCAGCATGCAGAACCACTTCCTACCCGCATCTCCCCCGCTAGGCAGAGCTGGAGAGAGAGGATGGCCTGGCAGTTAGCGAGCTGGCCTGGGATTCTGGAGACCGTGGTCTACCACAAGCGAGTCAGTCAGATCTCGGGGGGTATGTCTACACTACCCCGCTAGTTCGAACTAGCGGGGTAATGTATGCATACCGCACTTGCTAATGAAGCCCGGGATTTGAATTTCCCGGGCTTCATTAGCATAAGCGGGGAGCCGCCATTTTTAAATCCCCGCTGCTTCGAACCCCGTGTAGCGCGGCTACACGGGGCTCGAACTAGGTAGTTCGGACTAGGGTCCTATTCCGAACTACCGGTACTCCTCGTGAAACGAGGTGTACCGGTAGTTCGGAATAGGCACCCTAGTCCGAACTACCTAGTTCGAGCCCCGTGTAGCCGCGCTACACGGGGTTCGAAGCAGCGGGGATTTAAAAATGGCGGCTCCCCGCTTATGCTAATGAAGCCCGGGAAATTCAAATCCCGGGCTTCATTAGCAAGTGCGGTATGCATACATTACCCTCCTAGTTCGAACTAGGAGGGTAGTGTAGACATACCCTGAGTATGGAATGAGGAACTCCTGACTTCCAAAGTACAAGGCCTCAAGTTCCAGACCTTCCTTCACCCCCAGTCTGGGCTTGCAAGCCACTTGTGCTATTCAAACTAGCTCCCTTCTCGAATCAAACGACAAGCGAGTCGTCCGGGATGCGATCTAGACACTCTTCCAGCTTGGCAGGTGAAGAACGGCTCAAACAAGGAGCTAGACAGAGACGTTCCAAGGTTATGCGTGGCACAGCAAGGAATTCCGAGGTCAGGGTTGCCAACGATGGGCCCGATCCTGGAAAAAGCAATTGAAGGAGCGGGCCCGATCCTGGTACTGGAGGCTGAGAATGTGAATTCCCATCGTGTGGCTCAGGAGGTCGACCACTTCTATCCAGACAGTGTCACACTGGGGTAGAGAGGAGATTCGCAGGAGGAAGATTCGGTCTGTTTACTCTGACGTATTTTAGACTTCAGCAAAACTTGTTTTGAAATGAAATTGGTGAAAGAAGGTCGCCTCATCGCAGCATTTGCAAAGGGCATGGGCAAAAATAGCTGGCATTTAAAGGGAGCTTAAACCATCTCGATGCAGCTGCAGAAAATCAGGGGTGAGATTACACAGAGTGACTGTCCTCAGTGTGTTAGTATTATGCAAGCGCACTGAATTCTCCCCCATGCATTTCATTGAGCTGCCAATCCACAGAGCTCCCACGAGCCTTCCACCGTCCGGCTGGGTCCTATGGGCGAGAAGCTATGGGACAGGTCTCTATGCTCCTTTGCCAAGCCAAGAAATGGGTTGAGGGAAAGGGTAGCTACAGTGCCAAGGCTGTGATTTCCCGCTGACACAGGCAGGGCTGCTATTACACAACTGACTCCAACACTTAGAAAGTTCATTTCCGGGTGCCGCTGGGCTCTTGGTCCGTTTCTGTGCACTGGTCCCCACATCTTTTCTTTTCCACACATCCCGTCTGTGGCCCTACAAAGCCACGGGACCTCCTGGCCCTGCCGAAGGCCACCATCTACAACACCCGGACCCTAGACAATGGGATGCTCTGTGACTGGGGCCTATTTCCGCTCCTCCCTAGTGTCACGCATCCAGGCAGCGTTCCTCTGGGCGGCGCCCACTGGCTCTGTAGACAGCTTCAAGGAGCAATGGGCACTGTCCGAGGTCCCCTGCTAGGTGTCCCCTTCCCATTCCCTTGTTTTAAGTCTGTGACCTGCTCCCCTGAACCCTGGTTGTCATTAGTTGTCCCAAGTCATCAGCTGAGTTCCGGGTCCAGTGGTCCCTCCCACGAAGCTGGGGGAAGGGCCTTCAGAAGCCCACCCACCTCCCAGGACTCAAATCGTGCCTTGCGTGGGCCTGCCGGCTGCTCTCCTCTCTTAGCCTTACCACCTCATGGCCAGCAAACCAGGCTCCGGTGGTTTTAAGTACGGAATGCTTCCATCAGCCGGGTGACTGGCAGAGTGTGAGAATTAAGGAAACACGTGCCAGGTCTGTGCATGACCTCTTCAAAACCATGGAGCATCTTTGTCTGGTAAAGACTCTTAACAGGACAGGCCTGGCGCCCCTCCGTGCCTGTGACATTTTGATTCCAAGTAGCATTCGAGTTTTGAAGAACGAAGAAAAGGTGGCAGTGAAAACTAAGGGCCAGATCGTCAGGTAATGCAGATCAACACCGGTCCTCTCGCGAGACTCGATTTGAGATTCTAGATTCTGTTTCGGCCCCCTTGTTAAAGGGCCAGATTTTCCATAGACCTCCACAGTCAACAGGCTATGTCCTTTGGAAAAGTCGGCACAAAGAGCCGAGCTGTCTCCAAATCTGGGCTCACGGGGGAGGTGCTGAGCACTGGGAACGCTTGTGCAAGCCTCGTCCTATGGTCTGTAGCGATTCTGTGGGCCACTAAATACATTTACAACGTGTGTGTGTGTGTGTGTGTGTGTGTGTGTGTGTGTGTGTGTGTGTGTGTGTGAGCGCTGCAGAACATTCTTCTGGTTGTTCAAAGTAGCCTAGGTGTGCGGTTTCACACACCAACGTCATCATAAGCCTTTCGTTAGAATGATTTTGGTACCAGTTATTAAAAGAACAGCCGACTCATGCTATTCTAAGGTCGTACGGGACCGTTCTGATCAGGTTATCCAACCTCCTGCATAGCACCAGCCATAGAACCTCACCCAGGAACAGGCCTACTGCTAGGGCAACTGCTCCTTTGCCCGGCCCCGGGGCCCAGCGATTCAAAGGGCCCAGGGGATCCTACCTGTTGCTGCTGTGGCAACAGCAGCTGTCGGAGCCCTGGGGCCTTTAAGTTGCTTCTGGAGTGGCGCACCGTATGGGTCCGAGAGCTCGGGAACGGTGTGCCGTGCTCTGGATGGCATAGAGTACTGGCTGCTCGGGCCCCCACCCCTTCCTCCCGAGGCCCCACCCCTTCCTCCCGAGGCCCCACCCCTTCCTCCCGAGGCCCCACCCTTTCTTCCCGAGGCCCCACCCCTTCCTCCCGAGGCCCCACCCTTTCTTCCCGAGGCCCCACCCCTTCCTCCTGAGGCCCCACCCTTTCTTCCTGAGGCCCCACCCCTTCCTCCCGAGTCCCCACCCCTTCTGGGAGTGCAGAACTGTCTCCTGACACCTTGTCCAGGATCCCATGGAGGCTGTTGGCTCCCTTGGCCAGTATTGCTGCCTAAAGCCCACCCATTCTGTTTGAGCCCCGCTGTGTCTTCTGGAAAGGCAGCCACTTTTCGTGCCAAAACGTCAGGAGGCGGCGCGCCCGCCGTGTCCCATACACCGTTGTGCCAAAGGTGAAATTACTTCCGATGTTAAAAACTTCCACTCAATTTCTAATCTGAATTTGTCTGACATCACCTTCTAACCCAGGGGTGGGGGACCCTTTTTTAAGGGGCGGGGGCCACTGACCTACAGAAAAATCAGCTGGGGGCCACATACGAGTGAGACTCAACCCCCCCAACCCAAAACCCTCACTGTCCTGGCCCCCAGCTGAGAGTGAGAAAGATCCTCCCCATACTCCCTGTTACCCCAAAAATATTCTCCCCGGAGACCACCCAGGGTTACACTAGTATGGGTTTATTGCCACTAGGGAAAACTAAAGAGGAGAGAGCAGCCACCAAAGATGTAAACTAAAGAAGATAGAGCTCTCTCTCTCACACACACACACACACAGACAAGCAAGCACACACCCCTCCATTCATTCACTCATTCACACCCATTCATTCCTGCCCTCAGGCACTCACACTCTTACACAGGCATAGGGGTTGCAGAAGGAGCCAAGGCGTGTAGATCTTGGAGGGTCTGTCTGGTCATCATGGCTGGGGAAGCTGGTCAGGAGGAGAGACACTGGAGAGGAGCTCCTCAGGGGCAAGTGGAAGGAAAATAGAGAGAGAGAGAGAGAAAGAGAGGGAGAGTGCTCGCTCTATTTTCTTTAGTTTACATCTTTGGTGGCTGCTCTCTCCTCTTTAGTTTTCCCTAGTGGCATTAAACCCATACTAGTGTAACCCTGGGTGGTCTCCAGGGAGAATATTTTTGGGGTAACAATCCTCTTGCACCCCAGTGCCTAGGAGGTTCCTTCCAGTCTAGCAGATTTGATATGCTCCAGTGCAGGCTCCCCAATGCTGGGGAGAGCCCTATCCCTCAGGGCCAGCTTCAGACATGCGGGGGGCTACATCTGGCCCCTGGGCATTAGGTCCCCCACCCCTGTTCTAAAGAGTAGATCTCCTTATGCCTTTTTCTCCTAGCTTAAGTAGCCGTCGATCATTGGTGACTGGATCCCCTGTAAGGACTTGATCAAGTCATCTCTGCACCCCTCAATGGGGGCTTAGTCTAAGGCCTGGTTTCCAGGCGTTGGAACAAACATCTTGAAGACATGTTTCGGCAAGCTCTTTCCCTGTTGACATTATTCATTTTCTGCACTCTCCAAGGAGGTATTCAGGTAGTTCAGCCTCTCTCCCTGCCTCAGAATTACACTTCGGGTCTTTTGCATCGCACAATGCATAAGAGCCTCTAAGAAGATTATCTAGGCAGCAAATAACACTCTGCACAGCATAAGAGGTTGTTTTCTAAATGATACGACCCGCTGGCAAACACTGCTGCCGCATGGCAGTCTCTCCGGATCGCGCTTTTGCAATGCTAGTCGTCGCCTCTCTACACAGACACGTGGACCGAGCGTGTCTCCAGGATTCACGTCCCCTAAACACGACCCCGAGCAAGGAATGCTGCAAGGAATCCGAGAGCACAATCTCCTGCTTGAGAGAAGGGTTAGATTAACGAGGGAAGGCCAAAGCGCTTTGTTTAAAGAGGAATGACACGCTCACAGCTGTGCAAACGTCCCCATCCTGCTCAGCCAATTTGCTTCTAGCCTGTCCTGGAGCAACCATCTCTAAGGCTACATCTACATTGCATCCCTCTTGCACAAAAGCCTATGCAAACAAAGTGTAGATTTGCATATTGCCGTGCTTAATTTGCATAATTAATTAGGGGCCCTTTTACACAAGAGCCATTCTTCCTCACTTTTTCAGGAAGAGTGGCTCTTCACAAGAGGGAGGGATGCGCGCAAAAATGGCCCCTAATGAATTATGCAAATGCAGCACCGCAATATGCTAATATGCACTTCATTTGCACAGGCTTTTGCGCAAGAGGGATGCAATGTAGCCGTAGCCTAGAGCAGGAATTGTGCATTCTCATTCCAGTTCAATTAGGGTTGGCACCTTAGTCTGCTGGGTGCTGTATGTAGAGTTAATGGGGAGACACCCCCCAGCCCGAAGGGACAAGATGGGCAAAGGGACGGAGGGGGAAGTGAAGGCACAGAGAGCTGAAATGACTGGCCCAAGGCCGCAGAGCTGATCTAGGGTGGATCCAGCAACAGCAACCACATCTCCCTAAATGTCACGTCCATGTCCCATGTACTGGACTGGGGTATTCTTAGACAGCAAACATTTGCTGCCTCTGATACAGCCTTTTCCAGGTGAACTTTAGCAACATTACAAGCAATTGACAATCGGGTCCTAGCATGAGGGGTTTTAGGCCACTAGAAAGGGTAATACTACCATCCCTTCCTATAATAATACAGCAGCTTCAGGGGGTAGCTGAGTTAGTCTGCTACAGGAAAAAACAACAAATGATCTGGTAGCACTTTAGGGTTTGTCTACACTGCCACCCTAGTTCGAACTAGGGTGGCTAATGTAGGCATTCGAAGTTGCAAATGAAGCCCGGGATTTACATATCCCAGGCTTCATTTGCATCTTGCCGGGCACCGCCATTTTTAAATCCCCCTTAGTGCGGACTCCGTGCCCACGGCTACACACGGCACGGAGTAGGTAGTTCGAATTAGGCTCTCTAATTCGAGCTACCGTTACTCTCGAGGTATACCGGTAGTTCGAATTAGAGAGCCTAATTCGAACTACCTACTCCGTGCCGCATGTAGCGATGGGCATGGAGTCCGCACTAAGGGGGATTTAAAAATGGCGGCGCCCTGCAAGATGCAAATGAAACCCAGGATATTTAAATCCCGGGCTTCATTTGCAACTTCAAATGCCTACATTAGCCAACCTAGTTCGAACTAGGATGGCAGTGTAGACATACCCTTATCGACTAACAAAACATGTAGATGGGATCATGAGCTTTTATAGGCACAGCCCACTTCTTCAGATGACCCGAAAAGAAGTGGGCAGTGCCCACAAACACTCATGATACCATCTACATGTTGTGTTAGTCTATAAAGTGCTACCAGACCATTTTTTAAATAATACAGTTCAAATACATCTTTTCTGCCCCCTCCTGCATCCCAACTCTCTTTAGATGGGTAGGCATCCATTCTGATTAGTTTTTAGGGATCTATGTCATTCCCCACACCTCAGACAAATGCACAAACACATGTTATGGGAATATGCACAATAAAGCAAACCACTCATTTGGGCCACGGAGTCAGATTCATTGGCTTTTTGGGTGTGACATATTTTGGATCACTTGCAGTAGGCTGTTCAATTTGTGACACCTTATTATAATATCATAGAGTCAGATCAGAGAACACACTCAGGTCAGACATAGATTGCATTCGGTCCCATTTCTCTCATAGATCACGAAAACGAACCTACTCTGATTGAGACTTTGAGCAGGATTTGCAGACTGCCCTTGCATTTGCCACATTGCTTTTCTTTCATCCCTTCTGGATCTTAGGGTTAATTTGATCCAGTGATGGGTGTGTCCAGGTTGGATTGGGCAAAATGATTCTCTTCTTTTGGGCCTCTACATGCTTTTGCATTAGGTACGTCCATGCCTCATCTCGTTCTTGCTTCTCCGGATCTTTCTCTCGCTGCTGAGGTGCTCCTTAGTTCATTGCTTCAGGCAGTGGTCTGCTTCCCACAGTCCTGGGATTTTAATTTTACATCCTTTGGCTTCCACTAAAGCGCCTCATGGGAGTGAAGTGATAGGTGTGTCCACAAGATTCCAGTCTAATGTTGTTGCCACTTTTCTATTGTCTCTAGTCTTCCCTAGTCCTGCCCCTTGAGGGTGCATCGACACTGCACCCTTACCTTGAAAGAGCTTATTTAGAAATTTGGTGCTATCTACACAGCAGCAAATTTTGAAATAAAGGGCTATTCTGACACGTCCCTTAACCCTCATGGAACAAGGGTTACAGGGACACCGGAATAGCACGCCCGTTATTTCAAAATATATTTTGAAATAATGGGCGTGTTAGTCTGAATCTGCAAGCGGCGAGGAGTCCTGTGGCACCTTATAGACTAACTGAAGTGTTGGAGCATAAGCTTTCGTGGGCAAAGACCCACTTTGTCAGATGCATGTGAAGTGGGTCTTTGCCCACGAAAGCTTATGTTCCAACACTTCAGTTAGTCTATAAGGTGCCACAGGACTCCTCGCCGCTTGCAGATTCAGACTAACACGGCTACCCCTCTGATCCTTTAACGATGTAGAATCGCTATTTCAGGAAACTTCTGGTATCCCGAAATAGCGCCTCTGTCTAAATGTAGCTTGAGCCTGCTTGCTTGGAAGAGCCAAGAGACTCAGTAAAAAGGGGTCATTGCTTTGTGCCCTTTTGCCCAGTAAAATTCCTTTCAACAAGCATCAGCACTAGCTTCTTTGTTGTGAGTTTCGGTTTACGGGCTTCCCCCTGGCGAGTTGTTTTCCTGCATTGTCCACCCGCGTCAAACACTAATGCAAGAGAACCAAGTGCTGCAGTGTGGTGGGATCAGACATAGGGTGCAGATCTAGCATTATTAGATGGAGACAACAAGGATGATGGTCCCCTTTCCTGTGCATTTTTGGAAGTCCCTCCCTGGCCCGGGAGCTTTTATGGTTCCATCAGAATGACAGGGCATAGGGGAAGGTGTCTTGGTAATGGCCAATCTCTGCTTCATTGGCCTGATCCAAAGACCTTTGAGGACAATGGGAAAAATCTGTCGTTGACTTCAATGAGCTATGGCTCGGGGTCTATATTTGTCTTTCAGGACAGTGTGCTGAAATTGCAAGCAGTAACTCTTCTCCCTACTCTTAAGAGAAGGCAAGTAGGGAAGCCGCACATGGCTGGTGCTGTGGCAGAGCCAAGAGAAACAGTGTTGGCAGCACAAGAGACCCGCTTGCGAGGTGTGGATGGAACACAAGAACTCCCCCTTGTATCTGCTGCTTTGTTTTCCACAAGCACTGTTGGACCGTCTGCTTCCCCCACCAGCCCCTTTCCAAGGGGAGCCGATGACTATCCCATGAGTGGTAGACCTGGTGTCTCAATCTTCCCCTTTTCTTTTGCAAGGCACGGTTTGCCCGATACTGTTTCCCTCTTCCCGGCAGTGTGGCCCTCTCTCTTGTGCAGAGCTGTCTTCCAATTCCCCTGCAGTCGGGTAACCGTAGCAAGGCACTTGTAATGCAAATCACTCAAGAACGCGGGTCCCAGGAGGCACATGTATTTGGAGCTTGAACATGTGCACGCTGTTTGCTTCTCCCTGACCTACTTCCTTTCAAAGTGAACAAGAGTGGTTGCCTTCTCTGCTCGCTCTCTTTCGACATGCATTTGTGGGGGTGGAAGGCCCGGCGTATGCCTCTCCATGCGAGTCTGATGCTTGTTATTCAATATGCTAATGACCCAGGTGCAGGTCTGAGCAAGCCGGTAGCACTCCACACCATCTTGAAAACATCAGACATTCTTGAGACCTTCTATCACCTCCTCTGCCTGTTTCCAGAGGGCTGTGTGTGTTGTTTGACGTCAGTGGATTGATGATAATGTGGAGGATTCTGAGTGCACTGAAAGCACTCACAGAAGCCAGCGTGGAAATTGGATAATAACAGGAGAACAGGACTGCCATGGTTTGTTGCCCTTGGTGAGGGGTCTTTGTATTCTAATGGGTGTTGCAAGAGACGTTTATATAGCACAGTGATTCTTTGCTGAGAGACGTACGCACTACTTTCCCTGATTTGAATCAGAATTTCATGTGGGTAGCTGCGTGGAGGACAGAGTCCTGTTGATTGATTTGGACGTCATCAAATTGTGGAAGCTAGTCAGAAAACATGCTCTAGGTCATCTGAGCTAACCCCAGCAAGGTAAGATTTCTACATTTATTAGGGTCCCGAGCACTGTCATTGTATCTCCAATAATGTGAGTTCCACCTCTTCTCATATGTGACTGTTTCACACCCTCGTAGACGTCCTTCCTTGTGCAGCTGCTACTCCAGAATGTTCCATTTTCGTCATTTCATTTTCTAACTGCCACCTCACGACCTTTCTTGTTCTTCATCGTCACCACTGCAGCGCTAAACCAGGACAAACACGGCTTCCCCAGTACGAAGGAGTGACCTCTGCATATAGCCTTGGACCCAGAAAGATGCTAAAACGTTTGGGGCATTCCAAAGAAGAAACGCGTAGCCCTCTTCAGAAATGTTGCTGCCATCCTTAGGATATATGGGGCGCTATGCAGTCCTATTAAACTGGCGCTCTTATGCCTGACGGGGGATGAGAGAGGGATGTCTTCCTAGAGATGTGGTTTTTCTTACCTTCAGTGATGCACTAACGAAACCATTTTAGAGCAAAGCTTAAACTAAAGCCCTGTGGACTACCACAGTAAATTCAGAAACTGACAGTCCATACCTGGGGCTGGCAGATGCCTGTTAAATGGCTTCATTACCCCTTAAATGGCTCGTTCACGGGTTCCCTGGTTCTGCTAATAGCTCTGGCTGGCTTTTTACTATTCGGTTAACTAGAGCCTCTCCGGAGGAAGTTAAGCCAGGGAACTGGAATAGGGAGAGGTGGGTGGGAGGACATCAAGACCCAGTGGTGCCCTACACAGCTGCCTGTTCTGCCTATGGGTAAGGACAGCCCTGTAGACAGACACAGTTTGAGGGCTCAGTTACTGCACGGTGCTGAACATCCATGACACAGATCTCTATTCCCATTGGCTCCAGTGGAGGTGGCATGTATTCAGCCGCCCACAGCACTGCTTAGCAGCATTCAGGATGGATCCCTGAAAGCACAGAGGACATCTCCGGAGGTGTTTGGGATGGGGAGCAGATTTAGGTTACAATTTCAGCTCTCCCTGTTCAGATCATGCGCTTAGTTGGCTGGTTCGTGCTCACGTGCTTAGGGATTAACCAATCACATGACAGGGGACAGGAAGGAATATTTATTCAGAGCAGATGGGTAAGGACCTTACGGGGTTTGTGTCTTCTACAGGGTGTGGATACCAGGGTTATCTGGGTATATCTCACTTGTCAGGGCCTCGGGTACAGGAAAGTTCAGTCTCCCATGGGCTGTGCTACTTCAGCCTCACTTTGTTGGGTGTCCATGTGGGTCCTGGGTGGCGGTAGTGGCTGGTGCTTTACAGCAGGTCAGACAAGATGCCTTGGTGGTCCCTTCTGGCTTTAAATTCTGAGGGCGCCTATGTGGCTGTGGCTATGGGTCTACGTCCACGAGGGGCCAGCAAGGAGCACAGGACGACGACGTGTCTCTTATCCCTTTTTATTTTGGGGTTCAAAAGCACGTGATGGTGGCAGCGAGTCCCCCAAAATCTGGGTATTAGGATTGGGGGGGGCAGAGTTTTTGTACCAGTGCCTGTAGAGACAAGGTTTTGAAACACTCTTGCGAGCCCCCAACTTTTGCATTCACAGTGCCAGAGCAAGGAACAGCCTTATCATAGAATCATAGAATACTAGGACTGGAAGGGACCTCGAGAGTCATCGAGTCCAGTCCCCTGCCCTCATGGCAGGACCAAATACTGTCTAGACCATCCCTGATAGCCATTTATCTAACCTACTCTTAAATATCTCCAGAGATGGGGATTCCATAACCTCCCTGGGCAGTTTATTCCAGTGTTTGACCACCCTGACAGGTAGGAACTTTTTCCTACTGTCCAACCTAAACCTCCCTTGCTGCCGTTTAAGCCCGTTGCTTCTTATTCTATCCTCAGAGGCCAAGATGAACACGTTTTCTCCCTCCTCCTTGTGACACCCTTTTAGATACCTGAAAACGGCTATCATGTCCCCCCTCAATCTTCTCTTTTCTAAACTAAACAAACCCAATTCCTTCAGTCTTCCCTCATAGGTCACGTTCTCTAGACCTTTCATCATTCTCGTTGCTCTTCTCTGGACCCTCTCCAATTTCTCCACATCTTTCTTGAAATGAGGTGCCCAGAACTGGACCCAATACTCCAACTGAGGCCTGACCAGCGTAGAGTAGAGCGGAAGAATGACTTCTCGTGTCTTGCTCACAACACACCTGTTAATGCAACCTAGGATCATGTTTGCTTTCTTTGCAACAGCATCACAGTGCTGACTCATATTCAACTTGTGGTCCACTATAACCCCTAGATCCCTTTCTGCTGTACTCCTTCCCAGACAGTCGCTTCCCTTTCTGATTGTGTGAAACTGATTGTTACTTCCTAAGTGGAGCACTTTGCATTCTCCCATTATTAACACCTGCCTCTTCCTAACAACTGGAGTTCCCTCCCCTGGAGAGGTAACCTCAATGTTAGAGGAGACCCCAACATCATCTGGAAGGAGGGTCCCAACTATGGGATCATTTCCCTCCACTCCTGTTGACTGCTCTCCTTCCCTGAGCCTTTCATCCTCCTTAACAGCACTGGGGCTGTGTGACTGGAGGTGGGACAGTTCTACAATGTCCCAGAAAGCCTCATCTACGTACCTCTCTGCCTCCCTTAGCTCCTCCAGTTCAGCCACCCTGACCTCCAAAGCCCGTACGTGGTCTCTGAGGGCCAGGAGCTCCTTGCACCGAACGCACACGTACGCCACTTGCCCACAGAGCAGGAAATCATACATGCTACACTGAGTGCAATGAACAGGATAGCCCCCACTCTGCTGCTGGGCTTCTGCCTGCATCTCTCCTACAGCTAATTAGTATCAGAGGGGGAGCCGTGTTAGTCTGGATCTGCAAAAGCGACTAGAAGTCCTGTGGCATCTTAGGCTGTGTCTAGACTACATGCCTCTGTCGGCAGAGGCATGGAGATTAGGGTTGTAGGCAAAGGTAAATGAAGCCGCGATTTAAATGATCGCGGCTTCATTTACATTTACATGGCTGCCGCGCTGAGCCGACAAACAGCTGATCAGCTGTTTGTCGGCTCGCCGCTAGCCTGGACGTTCCCCCTGTCGACATCAAAGCCCTTTGTCGGCAGCCCCGTTATCCCTCGTGGGATGAGGTTTACCGGGGCTGCCGACAAAGGGCTTTGATGTCGACAAGGGGAGCGTCCAGACTAGCGGCGAGCCGACAAACAGCTGATCAGCTGTTTGTCGGCTCAGCGCGGCAGCCATGTAAATGTAAATGAAGCCGCGATCATTTAAATTGCGGCTTCATTTACCTTTGCTGAATAAACAAATCTACATGCCTCTGCCGACAGAGGCATGTAGTATAGACGTACCCTTATAGACCAACAGATTTATTTACGCATAAGCTTGCATGGGCAAAGATCCACTTTGTCAGAGGTGCTAATTAGGTTATTGAGAGGGTTTTCATTTAAATGAAGACGATTGTATTATAGTTTAGATTTAGGATCTAAAGATTTAGGATTTAAAAAATGGTGAGCATACCTCACCCCCCTCCAGGTCCCCTTCAGAACTCCCTCTCGACATTCCCTGTTTGCTGCCCCTTTTCGCAAAGCTCCCTGGTTGCTGACTCACTCCTTTATAAAGCCTTGACAGGATGCAGGTGGCTGAAGCGGCGTTTGCCCGGCTGAGAATCTGGGCCCGCACGCACTGCCTGGGTTGGGACCGTGCTGCAGGACAGAACCAGGGGCATGCGAGGAGGGTGGACAAGGAGGTGTGTAAATACCTTGGGCGTAAACAAGGAAAACCCGTACGAGACGGTGGGCGGATGCTTCAGTGACAGAACCGTGCTACTGCCGTACCTCAGGTATATGTGACGGTCTCTCTTTGGGGACGATCATCTTTGGGGGGCCGGTGTGACAGGCTAGCCACACCCCCAGTAGCATGGAGGGATTCGGAAGGGGCTTGACCTAGAGCAGCCATGCCACGTTGGAAGGAGGAGATCACTCAGAGGCAGCCCTCAGCTTGGATCCGACCATTGGGGCTCTCCGGCCCCGAGGAGGGGGCTGACTGCCAGCCGCCGACCTGCCCTCACAGAGCTTCCACGTCCCCTCAGATGAAAGGGGAGATAGTGCAAGTCTCGTTCTGAAGACCCGGAGCTCTGCTGCGGACGCGGATACTCCCAAAGCCCCTCGGAAGTAGGAGAGGCCCGTAGCCTGGAGGGAGTCGGCTGCAGGCTTTTCTTTCCCTTCATGTATCCTCGTGTGCTGGCTGCAGGCTGTTTGACTTCACCTGGCGCTGGGGCTTTGGCCAAATGTGTGAGACAGACCCAGAGGCACCCGCCGGGGGTGGGGGCAGTGGACTCACACACGTGCTCCCCACATGCGCCCTACCACCTAGAGATTCCTGACCTAGAGGCCCCGGTCCTCTCTGGGCTTCTGCTCTGGCTCCAGGCCCCGCTTGTTCTCCCTGTCCCCGGCACATGGCAGCTACTGCCGGAGGCTCAGCAGGGATCTTTGCTCTTTAAGGCTCCGGCGCCATTCTGAAGGGAGGAATCCGCTTGGATACAAGCTAATAAGTGCTTATTATATTGATTATCCCAGGGCGATTAAGCTAATCCCTAGAGGGATCAATTCACAGTGGTTAACCCTGCTAGTTCTTGACAAACTGAAACAGCTAGGCCAATTAAAACACCTGTGTGGGCCAGCTCCTACCGACGAAGGCCTTTTCTTCTGCTCTCCGGCGACTTTGTCAACCTGAGTCTGAGGTTAAGGGCCAAGTTGTCTCCTCCTCCCACGGCTGGGGACTAGTTGACCGACAGGCCACATTTTCAGTTACGTTAAGATCTAATTTGTCCACGTTGGAGAATAAACAAGCAATGAAGGGGGCAGAAATTCTCTCTGCAGTGGGAGATCCAAACTCTAAATTGGCCCTATTCCTAATCACCAATGTAGGGAGAAAAGCAGCCATGACGGGCGAGTACTGCACGGTGGTTGTGTAATGCTTCTGAGAGCGCCTAGGGCCCAGTCCCAGGGCTGCTCTGAGTTCCAGAAGGGCTGTGTAGAATCCTGCACAGCCCAGGTTACAGGGAACACTTGCCACTCCCTTGTACCTTCCCAAGGGCAGGAACTGGAGTTATTGAGCAGCAAAGCCAGCACGGTTACTTCATGGGATGAATAGGTAGCAGATTTAAAACAAACAAAAGGAAACTTTTCTTCATACAATGCAGTCAACCTGTGGAACTCCTTGCCAGTGGATATTGTGAAGACTCCCAGCTCTTCATTAACAAGGTTCAAGAAAGAACTAGATAAATTCATGGAAGTTAGGGCCATCAATATGTATTAGCCAGGATGGGTAGCAATGGTGTCCTTAGCCTCTGTTTGTCAGGGGCTGGAAATGGGTGACAGGGAGGGATTACGTGATTATTCCTTGTTCTGTTCATTCCCTCTGGGGCATCTGGCATTGGCCACTGTCAGAAAAAAGGATACTGGGCTAGGTGGGCTTTTGGTTTGACCAGCTCTGGCTGTTCTTTTGTTTCCAGCATTAGGCTGTCGGATTCTACACCGAAACTTGGCCGTAGATGAACCTAGAGAGGGCATGTAGAATGTGAAGATGTGGGGAGTAGGGGTTTGCTTGGGCAGGGTACCTAGCCCTGTGGACCCAAAGATGAAAATTCTGCCCCTCTTGCCTATGGAAGAGACTCCAACATTCCCCGATAAAGGGAAATTCTCTGCATGTCTTCGCTTGTTTCCTGTCAGCTACTGCCCTGCATTCTCAGTTACTATACTGCCATGAATCCGGCTGTAATATCATCAGGCTGTGATGTTCGCCTATTAAAATCCCTAGCCTTTCATCAGGTCATTCCTGTAATCCCGTATCGGTGATGGCTCCAGGCAGCAGACACCAGCTCTGCCGTCTCTCCAGCTATCTTAACCCCTTGCTGCACACCTTTTGTGTCTGGAATTAGAAAGAAAGACAGAAGTGCTACCCAGTGTGCCCATGTGAGTTGTTATAGCTGGGTGTTTGAATAGTCAGACGTGGCATAATCTTAGATTCCAAGGTCATAGGGAACTGTTGTCATTATCTTGTCTGCCTTCCTGTAACACCGATCAGAAAACTTCCCTAAAATAACTCCCAGAGCAGGTCTCTTAGACAAACATCCAATCTTCCTGTGAACGTTCTCAGGGGTTGAGAATTCACTTGAAAGCTTGGTAAACTGTTCCAGCTCTTCATTACACAATGTTAACAATGTAACCTTAGCTCCATGCAAATGTGTCTCGCTTCAACCTCCAGTCCTTGGTTCACATCCTGCCTTTCTCTGCCAGGCTGGATAGCCCGTTTGGTCTCCACAGAGGTACTTACGAAAAGTAATCCAGACGCCCCCTCTGAAACCGCTGGTCTGGCTTCTGTCAGAAGACAGGATGCTGGGCCGGATGGACCACTAGATTGACCCAAAATGGCTGTTCTTATATGCTGGCCATTTAGCCATATTAAAAAGCTTATTCTTTTCTTGGGCCTAGCTTGTCAAGCAATCCAGATCACGCTGAATCACCAACTCTGGGAGTCAGGAGACTTATCTCCATGCCGGGCTCTGCCACTGGCGTGCTCAGAGGCCTTGGCAAATCCCTTGACATTCACTCCATGTGCAGCGGCAGTCCAAAAAGCAAACAATGTTGGGAACCATTAAAAAAGGGATAGAGAATAAGACAGAGAACATCTTCTTGCCTCTCTATAAATCCATGGGATGCCCACCTCTTGAATACTGCGTGCAGATGTGGTTGCCTCCTCGCTAAAACGATATATTGGCATTGGAAAAGATTCAGAAAAGAAGCAAAAATGATGAGGGGTTTGGAATGGCTGCCATATGAGGAGAGATTAATAAAACTAGGACTTGTCAGTTTAGAGAAGAGGAGACTGAGGGGGGATATGATAGAGGTCTATAAAATCATGACTGGTGTAGAGAAAGTAATGACGGGAAAGTTATTTACTTCTTCCCATAACATAAGAAGTAGGGGGTCACAACATGAAATTAATAGGTAGCAGGTTTAAATGAAACAAAAGGCGGTATTTCTTCATGCACAGTCAACCTGTGGAACTCCATGCCAGAGGGTATTGTGAAGACCAGGACTTTAACAAAGTTCAAAAAAGAGCTAGATAGATTCATGGAAGTTAGGTCCATCAATGGCTATTAGCTGGGATGGGCAGGAATTTTGTCCCTAGCCTCTGTTTGTCAGAGGCTGGGAATGGATGACAGGAGAGGGATCACTTGATGATTCTCTGTTTTCATTCCCTCTGGGGCATCTGGCACTGGCCACTATCAGCAGACAGGATACTGGGCTAGAGAGACCTTTGCTCTGACCGAGTCTGGCTCTTCTTATGTGTCTGTCTTTTCCATGTATTTTGGAAGCACTTTGGGGCAGTGACTGTTTCTGAGTACATGTACCTACATTATCGATCTCCACTGGGGCTGACCATGTGTTACTGCCACCGGGGCTGACAGCCTCACTGGGACTCTAGGCAAGGCGGGAGAGGCAGTGGGTGGGCTCTTGGGGGCGCAGCTTGGACTCACTTCCTCTAGGTAGCCTCAGTGACACCCAGAGCAGGTCGTGTGGGGCTCCAGCAGTGATTTAAAGGGCCCAGGGCTCCTAACCCCTTTGGCCCCACCCCACATTGGCAGGCCTGGTTATCGCGCTATA
Source organism: Pelodiscus sinensis (assembly GCF_052426305.1). Lineage (NCBI taxonomy): Eukaryota > Metazoa > Chordata > Testudines > Trionychidae > Pelodiscus > Pelodiscus sinensis. The sequence continues at coordinate 4,563,837 of NC_143056.1, forward strand.
CCTAATGAATAACAGACTCCATCTGAATAAGGGATGTGCGTGGTGTTGTTCAAACCCTATAGGACTCAAATCTACTTTGCAGAGGCCAGGTAAACCTTGACTGCATTGTTTTCATTTACCCAAAGGGGACAAGCCAAGCCAGCTCTTCACAGAGGTTAAGTTTCCCGTTGCCGTGCAGCTATGCCTTCCTGACAAATGTTTATACAAGGACCCAGTCCTATAGAGGGCGCCACAATGTATAAAAATGTAGATTGAAGTTGCTAAAATCTTACTGGAGCCTTAAGAAATCTGAGGCAGAAAACGCAAGGGGTAGGCTCCGGTCACCCAGCATTTGAGCACGGTTAAAGGAAATCAACGTGTCTTAGGGATAAGTGTTTCAGACGTGTCCGTGTGAGACCCTGCAGGCCTCTCGTGTTGCACCAAAGCAGCATCAAGATGCTGACTTCCCCCCCACACACACCTCTCTGTGGGATCCATAAGGGTCCTCCCCCTGCACGATTGGGCTGGTACACTCAGCATTCGGCCACCGTGCTGGGGAACGTTCTGTTGGCCGGCTTGCTCTGCTCTGGGGGTATGTCTAGACTACATGCCTCTGCTGACAGAGGCATGTAAATTCGGCTACCCGACATAGTCAATGAAGCCGGGATTTAAATATCCCCTGCTTCATTAAAATAAAAATGGCCGCCGCGCTGTGTTGGCTCAGCTGATTGTCGACACAGCGCACAAGTCAAGACGCGGATCGGTCAACAAGGGAAGCCTGTCGACCACTCCCGTAAACCTCATCTTGATCTGCGTCTTGACTCGTACGTTGTGCTGATGATCAGCTGAGCCAGCACAGCATGGCGGCCATTTTTATTTTAATGAAGCCAGGGATATTTATGGGCGCCATTATTGGTATGAACCAGCACCCACTAAGTGGGGCTGTAGGGTGCATTTGTGTCTGTTAGGATTTGTAAAGGGCAATGAAAATCCAACATGGTGCAAGTTCCTTCCACCCCCCAAAGCGTTGGGCTAGTGGCAGATTGGTGTAGGGCCTACATGACCATGCACCCAATGTCTGCCTCTGGTTTCTAATCTGCGTTGCTGCAATCCAGCCAACTCTAAGCTATTTGCTATGGAGGCTCTTTGCCCTTTGGGTACTAAGCCCTTTCCCTCTGGATTCCCTTTCCCGTTTGCGGAGCGCTAAGGTACAGTCAGTGCGCGGGAGGGAAGGCTTTCATTGCTGATAAACGTTTCTGTTTCATGGGTCTGGTTGCCACTTTACAAACCACTGGGCCCAGAACTGGGAAAAAGTTTTATCCTCCCCTAAAAGGATTTGATGCCCCCGCCTCCCGTAGCTGCATCCCTTCTGCTCTTTACTTCAGCCAACAGGCGGTCCTCTCCCGCTGCCCCCACCCTGGTTCTGAATACGCCCCTTCTTTGCCAGAATGATCAGGGCGGAGGTGGGAGACGCTCTTCCCCTCCAGTGTCTTTAGGGAGTGGCCAATTTTCTGGGCCTCGGTTCTAAGTGTCTCTGCTCACCCACCCTAGTGACGTGCCCTGGGGTGAGGGTAGAGGTGGCTTGTCTGTCCCCTGTTCACCGACAGTGGGACACACGTGAGCCTATAACAGCCCTGCTGCAGATGGCAATGTATCTGAGGCGCTGTATGGGGCCTCACTGTCTCATTAACTGGGGCATTCCTCCACTCCCTACAAGAGCTTTTGCACTGCAATGCCCCCATGAGGGAGAGAAGGCCAGTGTGTCTTGTGGTGGGAAGGACCTCGCTTGATGGGATTTCAGCCTTGCTTTGGAAAATCCAGGTGCAACTGGGGCTGTGTCCCAAACTGCCATGAAACCTACTTGGTGGCTAAAATTGGGTGCAATGAGTCCAGGAGGCCTAGGCATGATGTGCAAACCACCATGGATACAGTCAGGGTGTAGGAGCAGGTGAAGAAAGGTGAAGATCCCTGCTGGCCTACTTAGCAAAGCGCTAACAATGGAAACAAAATGTCGAGGAAATGCCTGGTGAATGAGCGGGGCTTTGCCTGAGCCTGTTAGTTACTCTCTGGCTATGTCTAGACTGGCATGATTTTCCGGAAATGCTTTTAATGGAAAACTTTTCCGTTAAAAGCATTTTCGGAAAAGAGCGTCTAGATTGGCACGGACGCTTTTCCGCAAAAGCACTTTTTTTACGGAAAACAAATCTGAGCTGTCTACACTGGCCCTTTTGCGCAAAAGTTTTGCGCAAAAGGGACTTTTGCCCGAACGGGAGCAGCATAGTATTTCTGCAAGATGCACTGATTTCTTACAGTAGATCGTCAGTGCTTTTGCGGAAATTCAAGCAGCCAGTGTAGACAGCTGGCAAGTTTTTCCGGAAAAGCAGCTGATTTTCCGGAAAAACTGGCCAGTCGAGACACAGCCACGGTGTAGGAGCAGGTGAAGAAAGGTGAAGATCCCTTCTGGGCCAAAGCGCTAACGATGGAAAGAAAATGTCGAGGAAATGCCTGGCGAAAGAGCAGGGCTTTGCCTGAGCCTGTTAGTTACTCATTGAGTCCTCAGAGAGAGGCGTTTGTGCCATGCTTGACTTCAGCCAGTGCCATCAAACATCCCATCTCTCACATCCCATTATTTGAAGTAGGCACATCTGCAGGAACGACGATCTCTCAGATGAGAGATTCCACAGAAATGCAAACAAAGTAACCCTCCTTCCAAGTCTTTTAATGTTTTCCTTGGAGCGGTAGAGCTAAATCTTAAACTACAATTATTTAGGGTCCGCCTGAAAATGAGAATGAAGGGGATTAATTAATTTCATTGTTCCATGAATTGCAGAGTTGAAAGCAGAGAAGAGCCATGACACTATTTGCTTTATAGATTGCATTCTAAAAACCATTGTGATGCCTGGCTACTAAACAGCGCTTTGCCTAACTGTTACAATGGCCTTTCTTTTTATTGTAGTTAGATTGCAATGCTTTATCCATTTGACTTCCATTAAAATCGGCTCTTTTCCTGTTCATGCAACTCTGGGAGGTCTGATTAGAAGTTGACCTATGGTCCCTTTCGTGCCTAGCTCTTCGCTGACCAGGGGTGAGTCTACACTGCACCCCTGGCTCAAAATAATCTACGCCATTTGAGCTATGCAAATTGAGTAGTTTATTTTAAGTCAATTTCAAAATAGCTTATTTCGAAATTTGGCACTGTCAACATTCCCTGTGGAATGAGGTTTACAGGGGCGTCGGAATAGCAAGCCCGTTATATTTCGAAATAACGGAAGCTCTTAAAAGACACGAAACAGCTATTTCAGATACCTCCAGTATCCCAAAATGAGTTATGAGATGAAGCTGAGGGATTTGTGCTTGTTTAGTCTGCAGAAGAGAAGAGTGAGGGGGGATTTGAGAGCAGCCTTCAACGTCGTGAAGGGAGGTTCCATAGAGGCTGGAGAGAGGCTGTTCTCAGTGGTGACAGATGGCAGAACAAGGAGAAATGGTCTCAAGTTACAGTGGGGGAGGTCTAGGTTGGATATTAGGAAAAACTATTCCCCTAGGCGGGTGGGAAGCACTGGGATGGGTTCCCGAGGGAGGGGGTGGAATCTCCATCCCTAGAGGTTTCTAAGTCTCAGCTTGACCAAGCCCTGGCTGGGATGATTGAGTTGGGGTTGGTCCTACTTTGGGCAGGGAGTTGGTCTTGGTGACTCCTGAGGTCTCTTCCAGCCTTAGGATGATTCTATGATACTCCAGCCCACCTTATTTCCTGCCTGAAATTGTTCAGCTTCCATTTCCAGACATTGGATAGTGTTTGTCATTATTCCCCCCGTCAGCACTTATAGCCTGCAATCAAGTCTCCCCGTAACCTTCTTCCTACCCCAGATTCTCTTGATTATGTATCCTTGGGTTACCCACCGTATTGCACTGGGAGATCACGTTCATGACCTCCAAAAGTTTTCAGAGTCCCTGCTGCCCAAGATAGAGCCCCCACACTGTAAGTATGGCCAACACTCTGTGTTCCTACTATAGGGTATCAAAACAAGAAGATCGGTTAGCACTAGGCTACAGATACAGCACCATCTCTTGGGTGTGCGTCTGTCTGCATTGATCATTGCAGATGACTTGGAGTACGTGACTAGACCTTGCTAGGACTTGAGTTATGCCAAGTACAGACCAGGAAGGAGAGGTGAGCAAGATGGCATTTCTCTTGGCCTCAGAGCCAGGTCAGTTTGCATTGGATTTTACCAGGAGATAATGAGGCTCGTTAGTAAAATAGCCATTGAAACATACCCAAACTTCTCTGAACTGTAACATCCCATCTGTGCTTAGAAAGCTGAAGAGCCCCGTTAGTAACGCTGCCATGCCGTCAGAATTGATGGGCCAACCAATAAATCACTGATCCTTGCAATGCAAGGCAAAGAACACTCGTATTTGAGCAAAGCCAGCAACTCAAGGCAGTGTGGCTGCAAAGAAGCATTTGCAACTTTTTCATTAATTGGATTTTTAATAGGTTGTAAAACTGGCTTGATCGGTGAAGTACTCAATAATTACCAGAGATTATGGCCACTTTTGAAGAGCTGATGCACGAAGAATTTGAACGGAGCCAACCCTGCTTTGGCCTCCTTTACAGAAATGCACAAAACAGTATAGGTCTGACTCTCCTTTCACACCAGTTTTACCCTGGAGTGTGTAAAGGGAGTGACTCCTGATTTATACCAGAAGTTGGACAGGAGAGAAGAGAAATCAGGCTCCATGGCTCCATTTCCACGCAATTTTTCATAGAATCCTAGAGCTGGAAGAGACCTCAGGAGTTATCAAGTCCAGCACCCTACCCAATGCAGGACCAATCCCAACTCAATCATCCCAGCTAGGGCTTGGTCAAGCCGGGACTTAGAAAAAACTATTTTCCTAGAAGGGCGGAGAAGCACTGGGATGGGTTCCCTACGGAGAGGCTGGAATCTCCATCTCTATAGGTATGTCTACACTACAGCGCTAATTCGAACTAACTTAGTTCGAATTAGTTAATTCGAACTAAGCTAATTCGAACTAACGGATCCAGACTAAAAAACTAGTTCGAATTAGCGTTTTGCTAATTCGAACTAGCATGTCCACATTAAGTGGACCCTGAAGCGGGGTTAAGGATGGCCGGAAGCAGTGCCGGCAGGGCATTAGATCAGGACTTAGAGCGTGGAGCTGCTGCCTCAGGCTAGCCGAGGGCTGTGCTTAAAGGGACCCAACCCCCACCCCGGACAGACAGTTCTCAGGGGTGCCCCGCTTGCAAAGCAGTCCTGGCTTGGAGTGCCCTGAGTGCCCACACTTGGCACATCACAGCACTCGGCCATCAGACCAGCTGCACTTACCGCAGGCTGCCATCTGGGGAGAGGGGGCAATTGGGGGGCTGCAGGAGAGCTTCCACCTCCAGAAGCCCGCAGAGCCAGACCAGTCCTCCCCATCGGGGGCTCGTACCCCATTCCTCCCTCACCTCCTTCCACTTACCCTTCCCTAGCCCCTCTTCTTGATGTACAAAATAAAGAAAACGTGTGGTCAAAAATAGAATCTCTCTTTATTGAACAAAACTCGGGGAGACTGGGAAAAGGAGGTGGGAGAGGGGAAGAGAGAGGGTGGGAGAGGGGAGGGCAATTAAAATGATCAGAGGTTTGGAACAGGTCCCATATGAAGAGAGGCTAAAGAGACTGGGACTTTTCAGTTTAGAAAAGAGGAGACTGAGGGGGGATAGGATAGAGGTCTATAAAATCATGAGTGGGTTGGAGCGGGTGCATCAAGAAAAGTTCTTCATTAGTTCCCATAATATAAGGACTAGAGGACACCAAAGGAAAGGAATGGGTAGCAGGCTTCAAACGAGTAACAGAAAGTTAAGTACAGAGGGGTAGCCGTGTTAGTCTGAATCTGCAAAAGCGACGAGGAGTCCTGTGGCACCTTATAGACTAACTGAAGTGCATGCATCTGACAAAGTGGGTCTTTGCCACGAAAGCTTATGCTCCTACACTTCAGTTAGTCTATAAGGTGCCACAGGACTCCTCGTAACAGAAAGTTGTTCTTCACAAAGCAAAGAGTCAACCTGTGGAATTCCTTGCTGCAGGAGGCTGTGAAGGCTACAACTAGAACAGAGTTTAAAGAGAAGTGAGATCAAGTGATGGAGGTTGGGTCCATGGAGTGGTATAAGCCAGGGGGTAGGAGTGGTGTCCCTGCCCAAGGTTTGTGGAAGGCTGGAGAGGGATGGCACGAGACAAATGGCTTGGTCACTGTCTTCGGTCCATCCCCTCCAGGGTCCCTAGGGTTGGCCGCTGTCGGCAGACAGGCTACTGGGCTAGATGGACCTTTGGTCTGACCCAGGACGGCCATTGTAAGCTCAGGGCTCAGGGTCGGGGGTCTCAGTGGACCCCCTTGATTTTCATGCACTCCTGCTCCTGGGTGGCCAGGCTGGCAGCTATCCTGCCCTAGACGGCCACCTTCCTGTGGCTAGTGCGGAGGTCGTGGACAAGATCCACGATGTCCGCACTAGACCAGGCGGGCGCCCGCCTCTTGCGGTCCTGGGCAAGCTTCCGGGAGCCGCTAGCCTGGTCCCGGGAAGAGGGGGAGGGCTGGGGGGCATCGGGTGGCTAGCTCGAGCCATGCCAGGTGCAGGGTCTGCTAGTAAGTTCGAACTAGACTTAATCCTCATAGAATGAGGTTTACCTAGTTCGAACTAAGCGCTCTGCTAGTTCGAATTAAGTTCGAACTAGTGGAGCGCTAGTGTAGCGCCTATCAAAGTTAATTCGAACTAACGTCCGTTAGTTCGAATTAACTTTGTAGTGTAGACATACCCTAGAGTTTTTTAAGATCCAACCTAGACCTCCCCCACTGTAAAACAAGACCATTGCTCCTCCTTCTGCCATCCGTCACTATTGAAAACAGCCTCTTTCCATCCTCTTTGGAACCTCCCTTCAGGAAGGTGAAGGCTGCTATCAAATCCCCCCTCGCTCTTCTCTTCTGCAGACTTGTCCTATCAGCTGAACTGAAAAATGAACTGAGACATAACCACATATTTTCCAAACACTCCAAAAAGATACAATTCTTAGACACCCTTTTAGTACTATGGTATGATGAGATAACATGATCTTGGTAACTAATTGACCATTCATTATCAGTGGGAAATAGGTCAATGGAGGGATGATAGGAGTTACTATAGAGAACTTTCTGGGTGTCTGGCTGGTGAGTCTTGCCCACATGCTCAGGGTTTAGCTGATCGCCATATTTGGGGTCGGGAAGGAATTTTCCTCCAGGGCAGATTGGCAGAGGCCCTGGAGGTTTTTCGCCTTCCTCTGTAGCATTGGGCACAGATCACAGCTGGAGGATTCTCTGCATCTTGGGGTCTTCAAAGTATTTGAAGGCTTCAATATCTGAGATATAGGTGAGAAGATTATTCTGGGAGCGGGTGGGTGAGATTCTGTGGCCTGCACTGTGCAGGGGGTCAGACTAGATGATCATAATAGTCCCTTCTGACCTTAAAGTCTATGAGTCTACTATGCTTGGGCCTTGCAGGTCTGTTTCCTAGCAAGCCAAATATGGATATGTCTATACTTGCACCCTCTTTTGAGAGAGGGATGCAAATGCAGCTGAGCAAAATTGCACATGAAGTGCAGATTTGAATTCCCTGTGCTTCATTTGCATATTCAGGTTATGGCACTATTTCGAACTAGCGCTATTTCGAAAAAAGAAACGCTGTCTAGATACAGTTATTTCGAAAGAGAATCCTTCCGCAATAACTGGTAAATCTCGTTGTAGGAGGAATAAGTGTTATTTCAGAAGGGATTTCTTTCGAAATAACTGCCTCTAGACAGCGTTTCTTTTTTTGAAATAGCGCTAGTTTGAAATAGCACCATAATGTGAATATGCAAATGAAGCACGGGAAATTCAAATCTGTGTTTCATTTGCAATTTTGCTCAGTTGCATTTGCATCCCTCTCTCAAAAGAGGGTGCAAGTATAGACATACCCTGTGTCACAAGGGGTATGTCTAGACTACATGCCTCTGCCAACAGAAGCATGTAAAATAGGCTACCCGACATAGTCAATGAAGTGGGGATTTAAATATCTGTGGCTTCATTAAAATGAAAATGGCCGCCATGCTATGCTAGCTCAGCTGATCATCGGCACAGCATGCGAGTCAAGACACGGATCGGTCGACAGGGGAAGCCTTTGTCGACCGCTCCTGCAAACCTCGTTTCACGAGGCATGAGGGAGCGGTCCACAAAGGCTTCCCTTGTTGACCGATCCACGTCTTGACTCGCATGCTGTGCCGATGATCACCTGAGCTGGCACAGCACGGCGGCCATTTTTATTTTAATGAAGCTGGGGATATTTAAATCCCCGCTTCATTGACTATGTCAGGTAGCCTATTTTACAGGACTCTGTCGGTAGAGGCATGTAGTCTAGACATACCCAAGATGTTGGTCAGCCCTCCTCTTGTTCATGATAGGCACAAACAAAGGTAAGCTGGGATGCGGGTGGGGACCATAGAAGGCTCACTCCAGTGAGGGGGTGTGTGTCTTGCAATGGAATAGGGCTAACTTCTTCCCTCCTCACCCCCCTGCCCAGAGCGGCTAGCATAGGGGGCCAGGGCAGATGAAAGCCTGCATAGCTAGGCTATCCCTAGCCCCCTCAATAGCAGCCACCCGTATTGTCTGTGGGCAGCTAGCTCCAGCTAGCTCTGATTCTGCTTCAGCTTACACTTCAGGACCAGTCTGGCAGCATCTCCAGACAGCTGCACCGATCATTCTGTGGCTGCATTGGAGCATGTGGCCCCAGGCGACCCATTGTTTCAGCTCTGCTGATCATGATTTCACGTATTCCGCAAAATGAAGACAAAGGAAACCTAACTCCCGCAGCTGTCTGCCTCTCTCACCAATGCTAATGCCAGCGGGATGGTAAAGTCCTAAGGGGGGGAAAAGAAGCATGTGCACTTGTATGTGCAATTCTGCCTCTACTTTCTTCTGGTAATTGAGGGGTGGGCAAACAGAAATCAAGTAATTGCCCCCCCAAATGGTAATCAGGCATATTTGTGGACAAAATTTCAGTTTGCTCGTTCAGCTGTAGCAGCTGTGCGCACATAAGAGGTTAACTCAGGTACCTAGCAAAGGTGTCGTCCGGGAGAGCCAATCAAGATAGGGGCTTGGAACTGGGATTGGATATAGATTCCCTGCCTGCTTTCCTTGTGGGGGAGAATAACACCAGGGGTTGAGAGACACAGAATGATTTCACCCGGGCAAGACTACTCGGCCATCACCCATGGAATTCAGAGCATGGAAGCGGGCAGAACAAAAAGAAAATGAAAAGAGAGTACCCGGGAGATGAGTCCAGTCGTGTTCAGGGTCATTTCTCCTTATTTTGTGATTTGGTTTGAATTGCTCTATGTGATTCTATGCCTCCCCTGTCCCCTTTAACACCTAAGCATTGTGCTGAGACTTTGTTCTCTGTTTTAATTCGTTGTCCTCAGTTGCTCTGTAACATCTAGGAGCCAAGTCTGCTTTCTCAAGTTTATCTTTTGCTTTGTAATACAAATCACTTCTTTTAAGGTGATGATTTGATTCTTGTGTCCTGGAGGGTCTGTGTGTGGGTATCTGCAGGCCTCTTAGGGTATGGCTACACTACAAAGTTAATTCAAACTAATGGACGTTAGTTCGAATTAATTTTGATAGGTGCTACACTAGCGCTCCGCTAGTTCGAACTTAATTCTAAGCGGAGCGCTTAGTTCGAACTAGGTAAACCTCACTGTACAAGGACTAAGCCTAGTTTGAACTTACTAGTTCGAATTAAGGGGTGTGTAGCCCCTTAATTTGAACTAGTGGGAGGCTAGCCCTCCCCAGCTTTCCCTGGTGGCCACTCTGGCCAACACCAGGGAAACTCTATGCCCCTCTCCCGGCCCCGGACCCCTTAAAGGGGCACGGGCTGGCTACGATGCCCGTGCCAGGTGCAAGCCTGCCAGCACCCAGCCAGCAGACCCTGCACCTGGCACAGCTCGAGCCAGCCACACGATGCCCCCAGCCCACCCCCTCTTCCCGGGACCAGGCTGGTGGCTCCCGGGAGCTTGCCCGGGACCGCAAGAGGCGGGCACCCGCCTGGTCTAGTGCGGACATCATGGACCTCATCCACGACCTCCGCACTAGGCACAGGAAAGTGGCCGTCTAGGGCAGGAGAGCTGCCAGCCTGGCCACCCAGGAGCAGGTGTGCATGAAAATCAAGGTGGTCCACTGAGACCCCCGATCCTGAGCCCTGAGCTTACAATGGCCATACTGGGTCAGACCAAAGGTCCATCTAGCCCAGTAGCCTGTCTGCCAACAGCGGCCAACCCTAGGGACCCTGGAGGGGATGGACCGAAGACAATGACCAAGCCATTTGTCTCGTGTCATCCCTCTCCAGCCTTCCACAAACTTTGGGCAGGGACACCACTCCTACCCCCTGGCTTATACCACTCCATGGACCCAACCTCCATCACTTTATCTCACTTCTCTTTAAACGCTGTTCTAGTTGTAGCCTTCACAGCCTCCTGCAGCAAGGAGTTCCACAGGTTGACTCTTTGCTTTGTGAAGAACAACTTTCTGTTACTAGTTTGAAGCCTCCTACCCATTCCTTTCCTTTGGTGTCCTCTAGTCCTTCTTTATGGGAACTAATGAAGAACTTTTCTTGATGCACCCTCTGTACACCACTCATGCTTTTAGAGACCTCTATCCTGTCCCCCCTCCATCTCCTCTTTTCTAAACTGAAAAGTCCCAGTCTCTTTAGCCTCTCTTCATATGGGACCTGTTCCAAACCTCTGATCATTTTAGTTGCCCTCCCCTCTCCCACCCTCTCTCCCACCTCCTTTTCCCAGTCTCCCTGAGTTTTGTTCAATAAAGAGAGATTCTATTTTTGACCACACATTTTCTTTATTTTGTACATCAGGAAGGGGGGCTAGGGAAGGGTAAGTGGAATGAGGTGAGGGAGGAATGGGGCACGAGCCCCCGATGGGGAGGACTGGGCTGGCTCTGCGGGATTCTGGGGGTGGAAGCTCTCCTGCAGCCCCCCGATTGCCCCCTCTCCCCAGATGGCAGCCTGCAGCAAGTGCAGCCGGGCTGATGGCCGAGTGCTGTGATGTGCCCAGTGTGGGTATTCCGGGCAATCCAAGCCAGGACTGCTTTGCAAGCGGGGCACCCCTGAGAACTGTCTGTCCGGGGTGGGGGTCGGGTCCCTTTAAGCACAGCCCTCGGCTAGCCTGAGGCAGCAGCTCCACGCTCTAAGTCCTGATCTGATGCCCTGCCGGCACTGCTTCCGGCCATCCTTAACCCCGGTTCAGGGTCCACTTAATGTGGCCATGCTAGTTCGAATTAGTAAAATGCTAATTCAAACTACTTTTTTAGTCTGGATCTGTTAGTTCGAATTAGCGCTGTAGTGTAGACATATCCTTACTGAGGAGACACTACTAGATACTGCAGTTTGGTTTTTCTCTCTTCTTTTTTTCAAGCTCTTTTGGGACAAAAGAATTTGGAGTAGCCTTGGCGGTGATTTCAAGTGTTCACCCCCTCTTGTTTTAGGGGATCAAAGCACTTGATGATGGCAGTGAAATTCCCCAAAATCTGGGTATTAGGATTTGGGGAGGGGAGGTTTTGATAACTAGTGCCCGTAGAGGCAAGGTTTTGAAGCTCTCTTGTGGGCCCCCACCTTCTGCAGTTGGCGTGCCAGAGTGGGGAATAGCCTTGACCGTGCCTCTGCATTATCTCCACAGAAGAAGCTCATAGACTCATAGACTTTAAGGTCAGAAGGGACCATTATGATCATCTAGTCTGACCCCCTGCAGAGTGCAGGCCACAAAATCTCACCCACCCCTCCTAGAATAATCCTCTCACCTAGATCTCAGATATTGAAGCCTTCAAATACTTTGAAGACTCCAAGATGCAGAGAATCCTCCAGCTGTGATCTGTGCCCCATGCTACAGAGGAAGGCGAAAAACCTCCAGGGCCTCTGCCAATCTACCCTGGAGGAAAATTCCTTCCTGACCCCAAATATGGCGATCAGCTAAACCCTGAGCATGTGGGCAAGACTCACCAGCCAGACACCCAGAAAGTTCTCTATAGTAACTCCTATCATCCCTCCATTGACCTATTTCCCACTGATAATGAATGGTCAATTAGTTACCAAGATCATGTTATCTCATCAAACCATCCCCTTCATAAACCCATCTAGTTTAATCTTGAAGCCAGATAGATCTTTTGCCCCCACTACTTCCCTTGGAAGGCCGTTCCAGAACCTCACTCCTCTAATGGTCAGAAACCTTCGTCTAATCTCAAGTCTAAACTTCCTACTAGCCAGCTTATATCCATTTGTTCTTGTGTCCACATTAGAATTAAGCTTAAATAATTCCTCTCCCTCCCCGGTATTTATCCCTCTAATATATTTAAAGAGTGCAGTCATGTCCCCCCTCAACCTTCTTTTGGTTAAGGTAAACAAGCCAAGCTCCTTGAGTCTCCTTTCATAAGACAGGTTTTCCATTCCTCGGATCATCCTAATGGCCCTTCTTTGTACCTGTTCCAGTTTGAATTCATCCTTCTTAAACATGGGATACCAGAACTGCTCACAGTATTCCAAATGGGGTCTCACCAATGCCTTGTATAATGGCACGAACACCTCCTTATCCCTACTGGAAATACCTCGCCTAATACATCCCAAGATCGTATTAGCATTTTTCACGGCCTTGTCACAATGGCGGTTCATAGTCATCCTGTAATCAACCAGGACTCCGAGGTCCTTCTCTGTTTTTCTTAGCTAGTGCTTAGGATACACTGAACCTGCGGCCTAGTGCTGAGACCTCAGGCCCGTTCCCGGCAACGAACGGACAGGGATGTCACCATTCTACTTGCACAGGTGTGAACACCCCTTCCCTGTGGCTTTTCCTGCCCCTGCCCTGCTTCTTCAACAAGGCCCCACCTCCAAATAGCTCCGTTTCCTCTCTCTCGATGGCTTGTTTTTCCACATTGTCACTGTGATGGGCTGGACTTGGCCCCGACGCCCCCTACAGGAGGCTAGCTGCAGCCAATCAGGACCCAGCAGAGGAGTATAAAAGGAGCTGCGGGTCTGCGGCTTGGCAGTTCCCTTCAGGAGCTCCGCTCAGCTAGGTCTATACGCTGACCAGGCGATCAGCACTTTGTCCAGCTCCCAGTGTTTGCTGAGTTTAGGTCTATGAGCCTAGATCTGGGTCAAACCCAGACCCACTGCCAAAAGACCTGCCACAAGCAGAGATTTACTAGCACCATGGACAGGGCTCTTCAGGCCCTGGTTCCAGGACTTTGAGGGCAACCAGACAACCAAGCAAGGATTCCAGCACCACCTGGCCATGGTAGGGCGCTCACCAATGAGTGGAACCGTTATAGTCACTTACCGTCATTGGGCTACGGAAGGGGGTTGGAAGACAAGGGGTCAGGGCTCTGGCTGGGGGGAGCAGACTCTGGGTGGGACCAGAAATCACAGAACACTAGAGCTGGAAGGGCCCTCCAAAGGTCATCAAGTCCAGTCCCCTGCACTCATGGCAGGACCACGCACCATCTCAAGGTGTCTGTCCAACCTGCTCTTAGATATCTCCAGCTATGGAGATTCCACAACCTCCCTAGGCAATTTATTCCAGTTTTTAACCACCTTCCCAGCTCCCCCCGGGCAGCCCAGCTGGGTTATATGCCAGGCTTCCTGCCCCCCACCCGCTGCACAGCCCAGCTGAGCTGCCCACCAGTTCTAAGCCTCCCCCACAGCCCAACTAAGTCCTGCGCCACCGTCCCCTGCCCCTGCAGCCCAGCTGAATTGCATGCCACCCCTCAATGGCCTTGCTAAGCGCTTCTGCCCTCCATGGTATCACTCTCCTCATCTTCCCCTGCCCAAATCAGTGGGACTCTGATCCTAGAACATCTGTGGTCCAGCACAGATGGATGTTGCCAGATCAGAGAGTTCTGGTTTATAAAGGTGCAGCCTGTAGTAGCAAATTTTGAGAAGAAGGCAAGAATCTGTCTGTCGGTCTGTTTATTATCTCCTAAGCTCCAAAAGGACCTCTCCGTCTTTCTTCAAGCTGTCAGTACACTCAGGTTGTCATGCCAGCAACAGTCCTTAGATCTTTCTGGAGTGGCTTGAAAGCGGCATATCACCGCTGGGGTTGGATAGACGGGGATTTTGGAGGTGGGCCATGAATAATAAAGGGAGAATGCCATACAAGTTTTTCTGCCCTGATTGCACATAGGGAATGGTCAACACATGTTGAGTTGAGACATCAAAAGAGGAAGCTTAAATTGCTACTTCTGTCCTTCAGAAATGATGAATGAGCTGTGATCATCTTAAACTGCATCCCTGCTATCCCAAACTGAACTTCACCCAGTTCCGGGGTTACATGCCGCAGGAGTTAATGGGTCTCTTGCCTGGCACCCAAGACTGTTTCATAGACTGTGTTCTGGGGAACAGCATGAGAGGACACCATGTTTCTAACGTGGTGCTTTATTAAGAAAACTGGTAATGTGGTGCTGGAACTAAAGCTAGCATCCTGCCCACCTGTGCACAGACTGAGTTCCTAGTGCCTCTTCCAAACTCTTCCCCACTGCAACCTCTGCTCTTGTCCTACAAGTTCCATGCAGGTTGCTACATTTCTCACTTCATGCCAGGACCAAATGTCAAGAAGGGCAGCATGGAGTTTGCAAAAGCTACATAAGAACGGCCACACTGGGTCAGAACAAAGGTCCTTCTAGTCCAGTGTCCTGTTTGCTGACAGTGGTCAATACCAGATGCCCCAGAGGGAGTGAACAGAACAGGTAATCCTCACGTGATCCCTCCCCTGTCACCCATTCCCAGCTTCTGACAAACAGAGGCCAGGGACACCATTCCTACCTATCCTGGCTAATAAGTATTGATGGACTCAACTTCCATGAATTTATCTCTTTCTTTTTTGAACCCTATGGCTGTGTCTACATTGGCACCCTTTTCCGGAAAAGGGATGCTAATGAGACCAGTCGGAATTGCAAATGCCCTGGGGATTTAAATTTTCCCCACGGCATTTGCATGAACATGGCTGCCGCTTTTTTCCGGCTCGGGACTTTGCCGGAAAAAAGCACCAGTCTAGACGGGTATCTACTTAAAATCAGGAATAAGGGATCTTCCGGAAAAAGGTTTATTTTCCGTAAGATACCCGTCTAGACTGGCGCTTTTTTCCGGCAAAGCCCAGAGCCGGAAAAAAGCGGCAACCATGTTCATGTAAATGCCGTGGGGAAAATTTAAATCCCCAGGGCATTTGCAATTCCGACTGGTCTCATTAGCATCCCTTTTCCGGAAAAGGGTGCCAATGTAGACACAGCCTATTAGTCCTGGTCTTCACCACATCACAAAGCTTTCACAGAGCTCTTTGAATTTGCCTAATTCTGCTTCTCTTGAAGTCACTGGTAAAACTCCCATGGATTTCACTGGGAACATAATTAGGGCAATGTTGTACATGTCTGGAGATCCCATGTTCAGAGACTAACTACCACCTTTTTCTGAGCTAGTTGGCCTCGAGGAAAAGACATCACTGCACTCTGGGGAAACAAAAGTTTGGCTTGCAGCAGTTATTTCTAGATTGGTAGCCTTGGGGAAGATGTTTATAACTGGGACACAGGGTCAGTTGGCCTTGAGTGTTGGGCTAAGATGCCCCAATCATCCAAGCCTCCAGCTATCCAATTTCCTCCAGAAATTAGGATTATCCAGGCGCTTGTGTACGTTCTGTAGCTATGCAACGTATAGCTTTCTAGGAAGTTCTGTACATCATGGCTTTGTCTACACTGGAGGGGAAGGTCAACCTAAGATATGCAACTCCAGCTATGTTAATTGCATAGCTGGAGTCGATGTATCTTAAATCCCCATCCACGCAAAAGGAAGTTGATGGGAGCAAATGCTCTCAGCAGCTTCCCTTACTCTTTGCAAGTTCAGTTTAGTGCTTTTTCAATAGATCCCGAATCGAACTCTGGAAGATCGACCATGGCATCATCAATCTTCCCCATAGCGTAGAGTTTACGATGAGAAGCAACAATAGGAGTTGTGATTCCCATTTAACAGCTCCAGGCTTCAGTAAACGGTATTTGGTCAATTTATATACACACTTTTTTATAAAGGGTTTATATATTATTAATAGATGTTTTCAGAGATGATTAATTTATTGTAATGATTTCCAACATATGTATGGATGGGAATCCGTAACACATTCCGCTGATGTCCTTATAACTACCTATAACAAATATTTAACTACAGGTATCAGTATTTCTATCAATAAACTGAACTTCCATGTAATGTATGACACATTATTTGTCCTTCACCTGGTTGTGATAAGGAGGGTTTCAAATTTCTTCCTCATGTCTTCACATAAAAAAAAAAAATCTTTATCAGCCAGTCACTGTGTTGATTATTTCCAGCCCAGGAAGCCATCTGACCATTGTTGGTGATGGTCACATGCACACCGCATGTAAGAATACATGTGTATGCTTAGAGATTGCCCCAGGACATATGATAGAGGCAAAGGAATTCTGAAAAGGTGAAAATCATTTCTAAATATTACCAGGAAGCAAGTGGCATGAATCATGCAACAGGGAGGCCTTCAAGTCAAGGTGTATATTATTTAGGGTTCCCACCCCATTTCTGTGTGTTGTTTGCATGATCCTTGCAGTCGCAGACAGCCTCCTTACAATTTTTGGCATATTTATCCAATACTTTCTGCAACTTCTGGCTTTTAACTGATCCGACCAGAACTGCCTTTGAGCATACTCATGAGTTGGAGGTGGTGGTTGTGCTTATTTTTCCTGTTTGTTTTTGTTGGGGGGTATTTTATGTTAACAAAATGAGTGACATAGCTGTGCTACATATGCAATTGTGAATGCTATCGCGATGCATATGGCAAATTTCATGTCAGTGTTTTCATCAACTAAAAATGTGACTCCAAAAGTAATAGAATAGTTGTGGAAGTTCCCTGAAATGGTTATTTCTATACTCCTAACAATCAGTGGGGTTTTTAATTGTAATATTCTCATTAAGTATTTTGTTGAAGGGTTGCATCATTTACTCTGGTACCTTTAACGGCTAATTGCCCTTTTTGGGTGGGAATTTATTATGTATATAAGCAGCCCTGAATTTTAAATCTCACTGGCATGCTAAACATATTGAAGCTGGCTGTAAAAAGTGCTGCAGCTGCATATTTACTGTCAAACACAAGCCATAAACGTCTTACTTCTGATTACAATGGAGGACCAATACAACCCCAAGGAAGTAAAGAGTGTTTTGATGCGACTCAGGCATGATCCACTGACATGTCAGTTAGTAGGGATAGCGTGAGAGCCAGAAGAAACACAGCTTGACTTTGAGTCTGAGAAATCACATTTTTGAATGTGCAACTTGAAAAAGGTTGGATTAGAAGTCATTGCTAGGCAATAAACGTGGAACCTGATGATGAGTTTTACAATCACTTCAGTCACTTTTTGAGGTATAAATCCTCTTTGAGGCAACAGGTTTCCCTTGAGTAGCTTCACTCGCCCCCCAACAGGAGCATTGGAAGACAGAACTAAATTGTATGATCGTCCTTTGTGTCTACATACTCCTGCTTTATTCACTGCTTGCTTATAGGCCAACATTCAACGGTCCTAGGACCATGATGTCCAACACGCTAGCCACTAGCCACATGTGGTTATTTGACTGATTGAATGTGGCTAGTTGGCTTGAACAATGTGGCTATTTGGCCGGTTGAGTGTGGCTAGTTTGGTGAAACAGTGTAGTGGCTACTGCTTCAGAACTGGTTGGACACCATGGTCTACGAGGACACTAGTTTAATTAAGTACACAGTATGGGAGTACAATGCAATCCTTGCTAGCAGAATGAGGTGCCTTGTCTAAAATATTTTTGTTTGTGCCTATTTTGATTTATGTCCTAGTTGAGCCCTGGTATTTGTGCACAGCTCAGCAATTTTTCTCAGCAAATGAGAAAGGCCTCGAGGTTTGATTAAAATGCATATTTCCGGTAAATAAGTGGCGAACCCAGAAAAGGCATATTTATTGTGACCTTAAACATACAACTATAGGTCTCAGGTTCTGAGGGGAGGAGTGCTGCGAAATGTAAGACGCATTTCAAAACACAACAAAAGATTTAAGACCACAGGAAGATAATGTTTTGCAGTAAAAAAACCCCCAATACCACCAAACGCTACTTTTGGTTTATATTCTTCCCGAAGTAACAGCTTTTCTAGGAGATTTAGTCTTTATAATTCAAAATAGATTATTTAGATTTTATGTGACTTGAACCTCATCTTGAATAAATGGGCCTTGAAAAGGAATTCTATTCAACACATTTCCAAAAATCAATCATACATGAAATTGATAGTACTCAGACAATATCCATGAAAGCACAATATTAGGTACTCCATGATATAGATATAGATATAGATATAGATATAGATATAGATATAGATATATGTTGTTGAATTTGCAGCTAATGCATACACTTCCAGACCTTGCAGATTTTATAGAGCTGTTCAAAGGTCTAAAGTCAAATAAACGTTTCTTGTTGGTCTTCCAAAGTGATGAATTGCTTTCTAAAATGCTGTGGGAAATCAAAAAAGGACACACATAGGAGATGAATGTGTTTACCTCTCATCAGAAATGCTGTGGAACAACATGTTCCTTCATTAGATGTTGCTGCATATGAAATAGCTTTTTTCTAATCCCAGATGGGTAATTTTGCAGAAAATGTTATTCCAGTGCATCTAGAAAGCAGCTGAAATTTTCACCTGTGTGACAGAACCATACAGTAAAATCAACATGTTCAATTAAAATCATGCTGGAAGACGTATGTTTCCAGACTAAAAAGTCCTGGATTGGAGAGGTTCAACATGCATTATGTAGTGGTGAACCCCAATATGTACTCACGCTGTAGGAACTCCTTTCTATTTGCAAATATATAATTGATTACTATGTTTAGCAAACTTACGTCAGCTGTAATTCAATAAGGTAGATAGAGATAATACAAAAAGTACATCCGAACACCTGTACACATGCCATCCCTTGCAGAAACAGTCTGAAATGTCAGCCATTTATGATCTCACCCCATTATCACATACATCAATTTGTTGTCCGGGTACTCGTGTAGTTGGATGTTCCCACCAAAACCTTCCAGAAGCTGGTGTCAGTTCATGTTATGTGGCTGATTGGTGTCATTATGGACAAAATTCCCTCTTGTACTCTACATCCTGTTCCCTCAAACTTATGGGCTCCCTAAGTTTATCTAGGCCACAATGTGTAGGCCTCAAACCTCCTGCTAACTTGTGCTACAGGACACAAGTCTGTAAGACTCTTGCATTATGGCACAATCGACTAAAGCCGACCACGATGCATAGCAGTGAATATGATAATGATAAACTGGCCCATTGGGCTACAGGATCCTGGACCACACAGACCATTGGTCTAACCCAGTATGGCCAATCTTATGTTCTGTATTCTTGTGTTCACCTGAAGAGGTGCTTTTCGAGGTAACTTGGTTGACTTGCATGCTCAACAAATTGACATGACATTCACCGGAAAAAGAAAGAGGGTACTCCAGTTTATGGTCTCCAGCATGGCGAGAGCCCATGTGTTCCAAAAATAGAGTCCGAGTGTTGCCCACCTTAAAACAAACCAAACAAACAGGCACACAAAGGCACCAACATTTGTGTGTGTAAATTGGAGTCTTGCACGTGCTAATCCCCTTTTGCCGTGGCAACTGTCCCTTTGCACGTGCCAATGTGAGTGGCCACAGTCACATGAAGTCAGTATCTACTGTTGGTCAAGGACAGTGAAATGAGCATATGGCCTCATGGAAAATTAGAAGAAAACCAGTTAGTTTCTAATCTGATCTGCTGTGTGACCTGGTGAAGTCTCTGTTTCTCCTCCCACCCTGTGTCTTATCTGAGAACGTTGTGTGCTCTTCAGGAACACGCTGGTCTTTTAGGGTGGACGGGAGTAATGCCTAGCCAGAATGCCATCTTCATCAATATTGGTGCCTTGCAGCATTGCTATAACCCAAATAATATGTTCCTGTTGCACAATGCACCCTATGATCACAGCTCCACTGTCTCCTAGGTTGACACATAGGCCGTGTCCAGACTCAGGGGTTTTTTCGGGAAAAGTAGCCTTTTCCCGAAAAATCTTCCCCTGCGTCCAGACTCAAGCCGCGTTCTTTCGAAATAATTTCGAAAGAACGTGGCTTTTCTTTCGATGGCGGTAAACCTCGTTTCACGAGGAAGAACGCCTTCTTTCGAAAGTTCCTCTTTCGAAAGAAGGCGTTCTTCAATGTAAAGAGGCCGTCTTCGAAAGAGAGCATCCAGACTCACTGGGTGCTCTCTTTCGAAAAAGCGGATTTCCTCTATCGAAAGATCCGCCTGCAGTCTAGACGCGATCTTTCGAAAGATGCTCTTTCGAACGATGCTTTCGAAAGAGCCTCTTTCGAAAGAAGCCTGCAGTCTAGACATAGCCATAGATCTGGGGCCCGCCTTGCAAACTGAATTTTATGTCCAGCAAAGAGGGCGATTTCAAAAATCAAACAGTGTCAATTATTTGGTACTGGCGTTACTGACAT
Organism: Pelodiscus sinensis; assembly: GCF_052426305.1. Lineage (NCBI taxonomy): Eukaryota > Metazoa > Chordata > Testudines > Trionychidae > Pelodiscus > Pelodiscus sinensis. Next base: position 4,584,418 of record NC_143056.1, read on the forward strand.
GCTTTGGTTCTTTAGTGATTTGACACCTTCATTTGGAGTTTAGATATTTATACCCATAGGGGATTTGGATCCATTTGTTCAGGCTATCGGAAATGAACTTTGCACTGTTTGGGATGGGCAGCTACTTTTGAATTTGTTTTTGTTTTTACAGTGTTTCTGCCCTGCCATTATTAAAAAGAGTTTTAAAAGTCAAATCTCTCTTTCTTCCCCAATATCTCCAACTGCCTATAGAAGTATTTTTTTTCCTTCCTAGTCTTCTCTCTGGACTTGCAGAGAGTGAAAGAGCAGTAGGTTTGAGATTCTTATAAGAATAAAGGGCAGGTACAGTAGACTGAGTTACAATCCGTGTTTTTCTGTTCTGAAGATCTTATGTTCTTACAGAACAAATGATGCTTTTATGTTCTTACCTGGGCCAGGTTCTTTAGGAATGAAATACACGCTTCAGCAATAATCCAGCCATTGTGAAAAGGGAAGGTTATAAAAATAATGCTAACCCTCAAGCCACCTCTGTTGCGATTGGAAAAGCACGTTCAAACATAAAGATGATCCTCTATTTAAACAGCTCTAAGGCTAATCTCTGTCGAGGGAGTCGGTTGCCCTTGCTTATTTAAACGGTAGCAAAAGCCATTGCTACTGCCCACCTGACAGAGCCTTCGTCACACTTGTGCCGCATTTTCCGTGAGCACTCGATGACCTAGCCCATTTTCCAGTCTGTGTGCACATATGAAACCTATGAAGATTCTGCCTTGAATGACTCCCTTTGAAACTGGCAGAAAGACTATGTCTTTGCCTAGAGGCATAGAATACTACAGGCCAAGGATGAGATTTTCAAACTTGCTGCTGGGAATTTCAGTGCAAAAGAAGAGTACTACCTGCCCAGATGCCAGAGTTATCACCTAATTTAGTTGGGATTGCTCCTGTTTATAGCAAGGGGTTGGATGTGAGGACCTTTTAGCAGGGGGCTGAACTCGATGGCTTCCTGAGGTCTCTTCCAACCTTGTTATGGTTCTTTAATTTCCTTGGGCTGCTCTAGTCATTGAGATGGTCTATATGAGCCCAAAAATCTAAGGATTTACCTGGACCGTGAACCTATCCAACATTAAACCATTTTCAACAAGGTTTGATATACATAGACCCCCCGCCTGCTCAGTACTGTGGCAAACACACCATTAAAAGTTCTTGAAATGTTTTGTGAAAGAAATGGACAAAGAAGGAAAAGCCGTTAGAGCATTTGAAACGTACAGAATGAAATAAGGCTTTCATTGCAACGATGTCTCTTGTTCTATTTCCCTGGGGAGAGTTTTAAGACAGAAATCCCTTTTTCTAACCCTCTTTTAAATGGTGAACATTGCCTTTTTTTAAGGGGGAAGAAGAAACGGCGAGCTGAGATGGGCTGGGATTGTACCGTTACTGTTGTTAAGATCTGATCTTGTTTCCGCAAAGATAAAAGAGCAAGCAACCACAAAAGGGGGAGCGAATAAAACAGCAAAGATCGAACGAGCTGGTTCTGTCTCTGGCATTGCCTCTCACGTGCCACCGTGATATTGGAAAAACACAAGCAGAGCTCTGAGATCTGGCCAGCTTAGAGTAGCAGCACATGTCGACTGTTTGATTCATTGTTTTTAGCTGCCTCTTGCTGGTCCCGGGTTGACAGCTGTGTTGCAAAATATGCAGTCTTGGCCAGCTGAGCCAGACTCTTATTACGCAGAAGGCAAAAGGAGAAGGAAAAGAAACAAAATAAAAATAAGGTCGATAGGCAAAGGACACATGGGGGAGTTGGGTGTGTGAACGAGAGACAAAGGCACTTGGGAACAGGTTACCCATCACGTAGAGAGATTAGAATACCACAGCAATAGAGGGACTGACCTGGAGACCACAGAAGTCAATGGAAGTATTTGCATGACTTCAATGGGCTTTGGGTCAGGTTTGCCTAGGGTAAGGCTAGATTACATTTATTTTTCGGAAAAAGCTACGCAAAATGCGCTCTGCATTTTGTGTAGCTTTTTCCGATGATTGTGTTGGAAGGGGCTTTTCCAGCATATGGCTGTCTAGACTGGGCCCAATGTCGGAGAAAAACCCTTCTTTCGAAAGCCCCCTTATTCCTCGTGGAATGAGGAATACAGGGCTTCCGAAAGTGCGTATTTGTGCTCTCACACAAAAAAAAAAGCAGAAGAGCAAACATGTTCCCTGGACACGGAACAGTGTAGTCTAGCTGTACCAATACTTCTCTCTCTATTATTCACTAGCTGGGTTTTTAAGGTAGGACGGGACACTGCACAGAGCAGGCACAATTAGAGTTCGTTCTGGTTTTAGAGATTACAAAGGTACTGACAATTGTATCCCCTGAAAGGAAATAGGGTGAAACACTAGAAAGAGCAATAGCTCTACAGCCAGAATGAACTTTATGTGAGTGCCCCGTGGTTGCATTCAGAACAGTAGAAAACCAGCAAGCCACTCGTTAAAGGTGGTGTAATACTGTGTAGCAAAACAGTGAGTAGTCCTGTGGCACCTTAGGGCGTGTCTACACTAGGAAACTGTTTTGAAATCACTAAATTTGAAATAATAACTCCTGAAATAACAACATCAAAATAGCATGCCCCCAAAATAGCATGTCCCCACTACGGGGGAGTCTCGAAATGAGTCTGAGGCGGGCTCCGTTAATGTGAATGTGCTACCTCAACTTAGAACCCCAGGAAGCACTGGGGAGTAGTTACTTCAAATTACTCTGGGGAGGAGTTACTTCAAAATAGCGGCACCAGAGCGTCCACACTAATGCTATTACGAAATAACTATTTCAAAATACGCTTTCTTCCGCGAGGAAAGCAGGAGGACAGATTTCGAAATAACTGGCCCATTATTTCAAAACTAGCCAATTAGCCCGTCATAAGACGGGATTTTCAGGTCTCTCCTCCATGTCAAGTCTTTTCTTCTGAGCCTCCAGTCTCTCGCTCCGTGTCTCTTTCTCTCTCTCCTCCTCCTCCTACTGCCTCCCCCTCTCTCTCTCAGCTCTCCTCTGCATTCTGCCTATCTCTCCATCTCTCACTCTCTCTTCTCCCCCTCCTGCCTCTCACTCTCTCTCCACTCTCCTCTGTCTCCATCGGGGATGTAGGCTCGTCCAGGCCCTGCCCCCTGGCCGTGTACGTCACCGCTTCGTCCCTCTTCGCCTCCCGCCGTGGCGCTCGGCTGACTTCTGCGCCGCTCAGCCATGCTTTTGCAGGGGAGCAAGCAGAGCAAGCGGCCGTTTGGGCTCCCCCGCGGTGGCCCGGCTGGGCGGCGCAGAAGTCATCCGAGCGCCATGGCAGGAGGTGTAGGGAGATATGAAGGGGGGCAGGGCGGTGACATACACGGCCAGGCCCTGCCCCCTGGCCATGTACGTCACCGCCCCGCCCCCTTCCCCCCCTGCCATGGCACTAGGCTGACTTCTGCGCCACTCAGCTGGGCCGCCATGGGGGAGGAAGCACCGCAAGTGGCCATTTGGACCCTGCGCTCCCCATGCAGCACTGAGGTGCTGCATGGGGACTGCGGCGCTCAAACGGCCGCTTGCGCAGCTCGCTCCCCCACGGTGGCCTGGCTGAGTGGCGCAGAAGTCAGCCGAGCGCCAAGGTGGGAGGCGAAGAACGTGACTCAGGCAACAGCGCCACCCAGAGGGAACAGCCAGGAAGGCAACAGCGCCACCCAGAGGGAACAGCCAACATTTCAGGCAACAGCGCCCCCCAGAGGGAACAGCCAGGAAGGCAACAGCGCCACCCAGAGGGAACAGCCAACATTTCAGGAAACAGCGCCCCCCAGAGGGAACAGCCAGGAAGGCAACAGCGCCACCCAGAGGGAACAGCCAGCATTTCAGGCAACAGCGCCCCCCAGAGGGAACAGCCAACATTTCAGGCAACAGCGCCCCCCAGAGGGAACAGCCAGCATTTTGGTGTTACAGACTCTCAGACACTGGGCTACTATCTATATATGATAACGGGCTTGGCAGTGAGGATGCTCTGTTCATTCTTTTGAAATAGGAGGGGGTTATTTCAAAAGTACTTCCTCGTGTAGACCAGGGCTTTGAGACCCAATATGTATATATAGGATCATGAGGTTTCATGGGTAAAACCTGCTTCATTAGATGAGTTTTTACCCACGAAAGCGCATGATCCTATATATTTTGCTTAGTCTCTAGGGGTATGTCTACACTTGCCCCATAGTTCGAACTAGGGAGGCAAATGAAGCTTACCGAAGTTGCAAATCAAGTGTGGGATTTAAATAAATGATTAGCATATTCATGGCCAGTTGCCATTTTAAAATGCCGGGTCGCCCAATTTAACTTGCCACGTGTAGATGCGGTAGTCCGATTTAAAACCCTTCCCTCGAATTAACTGTTACTCCTCATGCAATGATATGGTCATGCAATGAGGAGTAACAGTTAATTCAAGAGAAGGGTTTTAAATTGGACTACCGCGTCTACACGCGGCCAGTTAAATCGGGCGACCCGGCATTTTAAAATGGCGATCGGCCGCGAATATGCTAATCAAGCACAGAATATTTAAATCCTGCGCTTGATTTGCAACTTCGGTATGCTTCATTTGCCTCCCTAGTTCTAGACATACCCTAAGGTGCCACAGGACTACTCATTGTTTTTAGAGTTACAGACTAACGCCCCTCTGAGATGCTTTACCCAGAAACAGAATTGAATATAGGCAGCTTCAGGGCATCCCATGCTGAAGCAGTCCGAAGAAGGGGACAGCCATATGGAATGAGTGGAAGGAGAGAAAGGAACATTAATACCCAGCTCAAGGAAAATTCAGATATGGATCTTTGGTAATTTGAGTAATAAGCTTAATCAGAAGACCGTATCATGAATGATTTGCTACAATTCCAAATTTAATTCTATTTAGTTTCTAAACTAATCGTATTACCTTCGCAAGCAGGATCTTACCGGTTCGGTAAAAGTATGTATTGATCCTGCATTGAACCACAGATTTAATTATTCAGTTGTGGGGAAAAATATGAAACGCAACATTTGCTTGGAAATGAACAATTCCACAGGGAACAGGGGTGAAAAGGCAAAAATGTTTCCTCCCAGACAGAGCCAGATTCTAACACTTCAGATGTGGATCGCATTAATGCTCGACAAGTAAGTTGATTGACTGGAGCTGCTTGACAATTTTCCAAGTGAATGTTTTTTTAGTTGAGAAAATTTTGATTTTTCATAACTGAAATTGCTGTTGGAAAGGGCTGGCTTTGACCAATCCTGCAATGGGATTTCCCCCTCCTCCCGCCTGAATAATAAGAGGTTGGGTTTTTGTTTTGTTTTGTTTTTGTTTTGTTCCAAACAATATTTGATTTAAAAAAATTGAGTTAATTGTTGAACATGCTCAACATTCAAGCAAAACCTTTTGTTTGGTCCAGTTGACAGTTTTGGTTGGGATTATTGGTTCACAAATGCATTCAAGATTTCACTTTCTCATCCTGCTTCAGGCCAGGAAAAGTTTGAAAGTTTCAAAAAAATTAAAAATTCATTTTAAAGTTTCACAAAATGTCTCGCATGTTAACTACTGGGTTGGTGTTTTATTTTGGGGGTTTAGGAGTTGGTTTTTTTTTCTTCTTTCTTGAATGCCGCAGCAACAACTTTTCCTTGGGCTCAGTTCCCAGTGCTGAGTTTCCAAATTAAGCAGGGTGCCGTGTGCAGAGCAAAGCTGTGGTATTCCTGTGCTAACCAAGAGCATTTTCTTCACTCTTTTTCCCTGCACAGCTCCCTCTACTCCCATAGTACAGGCTTGCCGTGGGACACATGAGGCTCTCGTGCTGTGTGGGGGAGGGAGACAGGGAACTAAGCACCCAAAAGCTTTCCGGTCCTACTGCCGTTGCATTGGCTCCATCACTGGGTTGTCCTCCCTGGGTCTGCTGCTGCGGCTGCATTGCCAGTGCAGGAATGAAGAAGGAATAAGCAAGGCAAAAGCTCAGAGGTCCTGTATCTCTGTTATGCAACCCACCCCCCACTCCCACCCCCCGGCTCACTGCAACACCACCTCTGAATGCCTTGCTTGCTTATCAGGCAGACTTTCAACAGCCTGCCATACTCTTGTGGTTGCTACAAGTGAGTGATGCATGAGAGGAGAGGCAAGTCCCCAACTTCGCCCCCAGCCCCGCCCCTTCTGCCCAGTCTATGCCCCCTGCCACAGGGAGGGCAGGCGGCACATGGCCCAAACCTCCCCAGCCCTGGAGCACAGGGAGGGCAGTAAGCATTCTGGGGGTGGAGTGTGGGCGGGGCCGGGCTAGCCCACAGTATACTGGCCACCCATGGGGCTACCCCTTACAAAGCAGAGGCTGATGACTTCGCACGAAATTGAGCGTGCACATCCCACGCACATGGAGACAAGGGGTGTGTACCCCAGATGGGGTACCCCAGTTGGGGATCAAAGGCCCAAGGTCAGTTCCCTGCCCAAGCTTGAGAAAAACCTTTCATCTCTCTGTGCTTCCATCCCCCTGGCTGCAAACCAGAGCATCACCCTTCCCCTGTCGTCGGCTTTTCAGGCCAGGCTTATTTCTTGCAGGGTGTACGTTGGGCACAACGCAACCCTGACCTCATGTGAAGCTTTGGGGGACCACTGTCCTACTGGTGCCTATAACATCACCTTTGTGCACATGGTTAGCCAAGTTGGATGTGCCCCTGCTCTTAGCCTCCACATTTGAAAACACGCTCAGGCACATGTCTTCGGGGTAACTTTCCAGTGTGGTTCCTATTTCAAAGAAATGCATCCCTCTTCTTCTCACAACCGATAACATGCCACAGGGAGGCAGTAACTCATCTCTAGAGCCCAAATAAAGATTGGGGTCCCATTGGGATAGGTACAGTAGGGAATGAGCTGCTGCAATGCTACGGAGCTTCATAGCTGGGGCTGTAACGCTTCAGTAGATCAGGCATAACTGGGGACTCCTCCGCGGGTTACACACGCTCCTCCATAACCACTCACCAATAGTTTCCAAGCTGATTGCTGGGTTGGTGTGAGCAGATTTGGTATGTTGGTCAGCTCAGCAGAAGGCCTCTGTCCAGTGGGAGCAAGCTGAAGACCCTGTTGGCCTAAAACACGAGCGAGGGATGTGAAATCCCCACCCCTCTGAACACCGCCCAGCCGTATCGGTAAGGCAGGATCACCACGTTCCTCTCACATAGGACCGTACAACGCTGAGTCTAGCCTGAAATGGCATCTTCCTGTCAGGCTCAGCTGCAACATGGGTCATAGTTCAGCCCAACGCGGTTCCTGTACGGTTGCATCTGACATGCCACTTAACTTGCTTGTCACTGAAACAGACGTTGGCGAAGCAGGGGGTCCTTCTAACCCTTTTGTAAACACGGGACAGGAAACACCTTTTCTTGACAGAACATGACCTCGAATTGTTGAAGGCGATTCTCCTACTGGTTCCTCAAGTGGCTTGTTTCAAGCATTTGCTTTGTACCATCCTCTGATTTGACACATCAGAAGTTCTTGGCCAGGGGGAGGGGTACTGCTTGCTGCTTTCCCTTCTACTGCTTTAAAGCCTGATCCAGTGTTGAGGGAAGCCAAAGGCTTTCCAATTCCCTTCCACTCGTCTTAGCCAAGATGGAGCTGCAGGCATACACAGCCCAATAGCTGCTGTCTGATCCATGGATTCCACCCAACACAGAAAGTTGTTTGGAGCACCAAACATGCATGGAAACTCTCTGAAATCTGCAGGGGCAGGTACACTTTTACCAGGGAGAGATGGGGTACTTTGGTGGGTGAATTAATAGCCAGTCACCTATGGAACTCCCAGCATCTCATTTTCTTCTGGAGTCTTCCTGACTTGCTGGAGAATGATGGAGACAGGCTGGAAGGGGCCTCAGCAGGGCATCTGGTCCATCCTCCTCAGCTGAAACAGGAGTAAGTCTACCCAGGCCATCCCTGAAGGATATTTGTGTAATATACACCTTACCCTGAGACTGCCTTTAGTCCATCTCCAACCTCATCTCTGCTTGGCTCCTGCATGCCACATTGTCTATCTGTGGTGTCCAATTGAGAGCAGGCAATATTGTGACATCTGGGCTTTCTCGTTTACTCTTTTTGGGTGTGTCTACACAACAAAGTTATTTCAGAATAATGGCCGTTTATTCCTACTTCAAAGTAGGAATAAGATCCTCTGGAAAAGGGTGCTTTTTCCGGAGGATCGGGGCCAGTGTAAACGCTCTTTTCCGGCTTTTCTAAAAGCCGGAAAAAAGCGGCGGACATTTTTATTTAAATGCCGCGGGGGATTTAAATATCCCCCGCGGATTTCCCTATTACGATCTCAAAAATTACCATGCCACTTCTGGAAAAGGGGCCAGTGTAGACGTAGCCCTGGTGTACTGAATCCAGCCTGGAGGCTGGTATTTGTTCATCTCTGTTATAGGCCAAACACCAAACTTTGTTTGACAGCATTTAAGGTTGTTGGACTATGAATGTGTTCTGAATCATAGAATCATAGAATACTAGGACTGGAAGGGACCTCGAGAGGTCATTGAGTCCAGTCCCCTGCCCTCATGGCAGGACCCAGTACTGTCTAGACCATCCCTGATAGACATTTAACTAACCTACTCTTCAATATCTCCAGAGATGGGGATTCCACAACCTCCTTGGGCAATTTATTCCAGTGTTTGACCACCCTGACAGTTAGGAGCTTTTTCCTAATCATAGAATCATAGAATAATAGGACTGGAAGGGACCTCGAGAGGTCATCGAGTCCAGCCCCCCGCCCTCAAGGCAGGATCAAGCTCCGTCTACACCATCCCTGACAGATGTCTATCTAACCTGTTCTTAAATATCTCCAGAGAGGGAGATTCCACCACCTCCCTTGGCAATTTATTCCAATATTTGACCACCCTGACAGTTAGGAATTTTTTCCTAATGTCCAATCTAAACCTCCCCTGCTGCACTTTAAGCCCATTACTCCTTGTCCTGTCCTCAGAAACCAAGAGGAACAAATTTTCTCCTTCCTCCTTGTGACACCCTTTTAGATATTTGAAAACCGCTATCATGTCCCCCCTTAATCTTCTTTTTTCCAAACTAAACAAGCCCAGTTCATGAAGCCTGGCTTCATAGGTCATGTTCTCTAAACCTTTAATCATTCTTGTCGCTCTTCTCTGTACCCTTTCCAATTTCTCCACATCTTTCTTGAAATGTGGCGCCCAGAACTGGACACAGTACTCCAGCTGAGGCCTAACTAGTGCAGAGTAGAGCGGCAGAATGACTTCACGAGTTTTGCTTACAACACACCTGTTGATACAACCTAGAATCATATTTGCTTTTTTTGCAACAGCATCACACTGTTGGCTCATATTCAACTTGTGGTCCACTATGACCCCTAGATCCCTTTCTGCCATGCTCCTTCCTAGACAGTCGCTTCCCATCTTGTACGTATGGAACTGATTGTTCCTTCCTAAGTGGAGCACTTTGCATTTCTCTTTATTAAACCTCATCCTGTTTACCTCTGACCATTTCTCTAACTTGCTAAGGTCATTTTGAATTATGTCCCTATCCTCCAAAGAAGTTGCAACCCCACCCAGTTTGGTATCATTGTCCAACCTAAACCTCCCTTGCTGCAGTTTAAGCCCATTGCTTCTTGTTCTATCCTCAGAGGCCAAGGAGAACAAGTTTTCTCCCTCCTCCTCCTCCTGTGAACAACGTTGACTCATTTATTCCATCTACATTAATACAACCTATGATAATAAGTATTTTAGCCACAGCTGAATCTAAACCTCATTTCCCAGACACAGAAAATCTTTTGTAAGGAGACTAAGTTCCCCAACTACCGTAAGTTTGAAATGGCATTGAAAGTCCCAACGGGAGTGGAGCTTTACTCCAATTAAAAGCTTAGTAGAGAACAATTCAGCATGAAACAGGTAGGAAATAAAATCATTTCAATTCGTTTCCTAAAAGAAAAAAAAAAAGAATATTCCTACAGCCGTTCATTAAGGATTATTTGCTTTTATGGATGTTTTTTCCTTTTTTTTTTAGAGGAAGAATTCTTTGCAATTTACATGTTTTCCTTTTCATCACTTTTAATTTAAGGCATGTTTTTTGCCACTTTTCACAGGTTACATCTATACAGCAGTGTTATTTCAGAATAACTGACATTATTCCAAAATAACATAGTCTGTGTCTACACTATAAGCAGTTATTTTGACCTAATGTCAAAATAATGTCGAACTGGAGGACCTCTTACTCCGACTCCTGTAGCCCTCATTTTACGAGTAAGGGAATTCGAGGGAAGAGTGCTCTTTCTCGAACTTCCTGCTGTGTAGAGAGCACCAAAAGTCGAAATAAGCTATTTTGACATAAGCTACGCAATTGTCGTAGCTGAATTTGCGTTGCTTACATCAGTTTTAGGCCTGCTGTGTAGACATCCTCTTAGATCTTTTGTTGTATAATTATGGAACACTAGGTCTGAAGCTAACATGGAGCACTTAATGTCAAAATGCCACCAATTGGTTCAACAATTTGTTTTAAAAGCTGTAAACTAATATTTAGCACTTCTGTGCACCTGCAACTGTTTCTAAGCTTCCTTCACACCCCATGGACCAAACTACGGGTGCTGCAAGATTTCTGGAATGCAACTTGCTTCAAAAGCACTTGTAACGCTGGTAGCAGATAGCAGGAACTTGAGTGAGAGAGATTACAAGGAAAAGTTTCCAAAACTGGGCGCCCAACCTGCACCCATCAACACTGCATTTGTAATATGTGCTTTTGGGGGGAGCAAACGGGATTGAAGTTTTGAGAAATGTGTTTTTCTTTCTGATTAAAGATGCTGGCACTGTGTTCCATACTACAAGGAGTTAGCCTTCCAATGTAAATTTTGAGGCTACACTTGACAAACAGTGGAGAAAGTTCAGGTCTAGTAAGGAAGATGATTGAAGGTCTGCAGTATGATTTAGCCAATGCTGGTTTTGCGCCAATTACACCCAAAAGGTTTTTTAAAGCATTGACTGTTGTGATAGCCAAAATGGCGGAGAAATGAAAAATCACAAGGCCGTGAGGATCGTCAACAGAACTGAGGAAAATTGGAGGTTCTCACCCTACCCAATTCATAGTTGTCTCCTCTATGTTTTGCATGATTTGTGCCCATCATGGCAAAAATTCAAGGGCACCAATGGGTCTGGTGGATCATTTTTGGAAGATCCCTTTCTCGCTCAGCCATCTCATCGGCACATTATTTTTCACGGAAGGATCTGGCAATGTTGGGTGAGGGAGAGAAGCCAAGAGTGGGATCTAGCAGCCTCATGCACATGTGATAGCACTGGATTTGGCTCTGTGACCCAGGTAGTCTGCACCTCCCCAGTTCCAGGACTTCTAGTGGTGGCTTGGCCTTGATGCTGGTGGAGTCATCCTGGGAGCTGCCTTGAGTGGTACACAAGCTGCCATGACCTATAAATTGGCAGTGGTGAGTGTGGCCTGGCTTCATGCTTGAGGCTAGTCCCCACTGCTGTCTGCATCCTAGAACCTGGGCCTCCCACTACAGAAAGGATGTGGATGCATTGGAGAGGGTCCAGCGGAGGGCGACCAAAATGATGAGGGGGCTGGAGCACATGACCTATGGGGAGAGGCTGAGGCAGAAAAGAAGAGGGAGGGGGGATTTGATAGCAGCCTTCAACTTCCTGAAGAGTGGGTGCAAAGAGGATGGAGAGAGGCTGTTCTCAGTGATGACAAATGGCAGAACAAGGAGCAATGGTCTCAAGTTGCAGGGGGAGAGGTCTAGGTTGGATATTAGGAAAAACGATTTCCCTAGGAGGGTGGGGAAGCACTGGGATGGGTTCCCTAGGGAGGTGGTGGAATCTCCATCCCTAAAGGTTTTTAAGTCCCAGCTGGACCAAGCCCTGGCTGGGATGATTGAGTCGGGGTTGTTCCTGCTTTGGGCAGAGGTTGGACTCGATGACTTCTGAGGTCTCTTCCAGCCCTGGGAGTCTGTGATTCTATGAACCCCTCCTCATCCAAGGACTCCCACAATGGCTGCATTCCTTTGGGGTGTGGGAGGTGCTCCCTGCTCCTTTATAGCTCTTGCTGGCCTAGCTGGGGCTAACGGCCTACAGGATAACAGTGAGCTTTAGTTAACAGTCAGGATAACTCTGGAGTATGTGGCTAGATTAATAACTAATGTGTGAGTAGGGACCAAACAGGTGGGATGACGTCTTCGCCCCATTGAAATCACTGGGCACTTTGTCAATATCTTTCATGGGACAATACTGTGTATGTACCTTGCTGGATCAGGGCCGGATTCTGTACCTTGCATTTGTCATCCGCCGCTATTTGTCACCAAAACACTCAAGCTCTTACAAATGGACACGTACTTGTACAGGCCCAGCATGAGAGCCAAGCCTCTGATGCATGAACACCCGCACTTACAAACAAAAACTCGCCAAATGTACCTGCAGCCTCAGGCAGAGACATTCTTAAGGTTTACGGGGCCCTATGCAGTCCTATTAAACTAACGACCTTATGCCCGGTTGCAGCTTGGTGGGGGAGAAGGAATGAGGATGTTTTAGAGAAGTGATTTTATAATATTCAGCAATGCACGCATGAAATATTTTGAATACAGCCACTCCCCGAGTTATGAACAAGTTACAGACCAGCACTTGGTCCGTAACTTGAAGTGTTCATAACTCGGATCCCATAGAGTTACATGGCGACCACGCTGTTCGTAAGTCGGGTCCACATTTACGACCGCTTTGGTCATAAGTGCGGATGGGTGTAAGTGGAGGTGGTCGTAACTTGGGGAGCGGCTGTACATGTTTTTAACTAAGGCCCTGTCGTGTCCCACAGTAAATGCAGAAACTGACAGTCTGTACGTGGGGTTGGAAAATGCCTGTTAAACAGCTTTTTTACCACATGAATGGCTCCTTCCCATGTTCAATGTGCTGCTGATAGGTCTGTCAGGCTTTGTCGCTTGTAAGTTAAGTACATCCTCACCGGGAAAAGCAGCCACTGAACCGGGATAGGAAGAGGCAGGTGAGTGGACATAAAGGGCACATCTAGACTACATGCCTCTGTCGAAAAAGGGATGTAAATGAGACAAATCGAAAGTGCAAATGAAGCAGGGATTTCAATAACCCGCACTTCATTTGCATAATCGCGTCCGATCGCTTTTTTGAAAAAGGCTTTTTTGAAAAAAAAAGTAGTCTAGATGCAGTTCTTTCAGAAAAAAACCCTTTTTCAAAAGAACCCTTATGCCTGAAAAAATGAGGTTTACAAGTTCTTTTGAAAAAGGGTGGGGTTTTTTTTTGAAAGAACCACAACTAGACTGCTGATTTTTCCAAAAATCCTTTTTTGAAAAAGCGATCAGATGCGACTATGGAAAGGAAACACAGGACATTTAAATCCCTGCTTCATTTGCACTTCCGATCTGCCTCATTTACATCCCTCTTTCATCTGAGGGACGTAGTCTAAACATAGCCTAAGACCTAGCAGTGCCCCAAATTTTCAGCTGCCCTGAGCAACGGTGTATTCTGCCTATAAGTAAGGACGGCCCTGGTCCTAGGGGACCAGGCAAGAGGCCCAGGTGGTGGCCAGAGGACTCCCGAGGAGCAGGGGGTTGTCACGCAGCCAGTGGCTGGAAATAAGTGGCACTTGGAAGAGGAAACGTTGCTTCTCTCCAGCTTCCAGCTGCACCCCTGCTCCTCTGAAGTCCTCCGGCCGGCGCTCGTGCCACTCGCTACCTTCTGATGAGCAGGATGCACCGATAGGCGGCTTCCGGGGGTGGGGCTGGCTGCAGGAGCTGGTACAGAGTCCATTGGGGAGGGGCGATGGAGTTCGGTGCGTGCCCTGAAGTCCCTTTCAGAATCTCCACCCACTCCTCCTCTAAGAAAACCTGCATTTCCTCAAGCACCCACATTCAAAGTTAAATAAAAAACCTAATTTTACTATTTTCTTTGCAATTATACAGTATTTAATCAGAGAATCGTAGAACACTAGAACAGGAAGGGACCTCGAGAGGTCATCGAGTCCGGTCCCCTGCCCTCACGGCAGGGCCAAGGACCATCTAGCTCATCCCTGGAAGATGTCTGTCTAACCAGCTCTTGAATATCTCCAGTGATGTAGGGTCCACAACCTCCCTAGGCGATTTATTCCAGTGTTTAACCTCCCTGACAGTTGGGAAGTTTTTCCTAATGTCCAACCTAAACCTCCCTTGCTGCAATTTAAGCCCATTGCTTCTTGTCCTGTCTTCAGAGGCCAAAGAGAACAATTTTCCCTCCTCCTCCTTATGACACCCTTTTAGATACCTGAAAACCGCTGTCATGTCCCCTCTCCGTCTTCTCCTTTCCAAACTAAACAAGCCCAATTCCTTCAGCCTTGCCTCATAGCTCATGTTCTCTAGACCTTTAATCATTTTTGTTGCTCTTCTCTGGACCCTCTCCAATTTGTCCACATCTTTCTTGAAATGTGGTGCCGAGAATCAGCTACATCATGAGTTAAATAGGCTTTTGTGGACCAGCGTGGGACCCTAACTACCATTTAAAACGTTGTTTCAGTGGGAAAACGTGTTCCAAGTTCCAAACAACCGACTTACAAACTTTTAGAACACAACCTGTTTGCAAGTTGAGGATTCCCTGTACAATAGATAGACCCTTTCAGGGTATAAGACTAGGCATGGACAGTCCATTCTCCAATCAGCCTGCTTTGTTTTCCCCCTCTCTCTCAACTTTAAGCAGGGTTGATATCAATTTATGGTGGAGTTTGTGCTTCCCAATAGTCTCAGTCATTTGGTTTGCCAGATGGACGCTTCAAAGTCATTAATCATCTGTTTTGCACCCAGCACGATTTTAACATTTAATAGAAGAATACATTTGTTTGTTTACCTACCATGTGGACAAACCACTCTGATATCAGTTCAGTCTAGACTAGAATGATTAAAACAGTCCCTAAGAAATGGATGTCTATAAATATAGATGAGCCAAGAAGAGGCAGCCCAGTATAAATCAAATCAGGCTGTTTGATATGGTCATATTGCAGGAATAAGGAAAGCAGAACAGAAATTACTCTGCATTGATAAGGCCCATAATCTTTGTTTAAGAAAAATACGGGTTTTGTCTGTAGTGGTGGTGTGATCCGACAGGTTAATTAGCTACGGTTTATTGCATAAATGTAACATGGCCACGGATGAATGACAGTTGAAGTTCTATGCATGGCTTAGTTATTTTCATTGCTATTTTCCCTTCTAATCTCACACCACTTGGCTCTCAAGCTTGCCCGTGTGGGCAAAGCACCCACTGACTATCTCGGGAGGCAATGTGATGCATGAAATAGGGCATCGGAATGGGGGTCAGTCGGTCTGGGCTGTGCTCCGCCACAGACTTGCTGTGTGTCCTTGAGCAGTTTACTTAAGCTCTATGGATTTCACAATGAGAAATTCAGTCCAGTTCTTGAAGCATTCAAATGCTCGAGAGATGAAAAAGTGCTAAATGCTAAGATGCAAACTGCAACACATTGCTGATTAGGAAGTGGAATAACTGTCTTTCGTCTTTGTCAGGGCTGTTGCCCACTCTGGTACTCCGAGGGCAGAAGATGAGGGCCCGCAAGAGACCTTACACATCTTGCCTCTATAAGCTCTGCTTACAACAACTCTGCAGAGTCACAGATCTGCTGACTTTCGGGGGCAGCTGCCCCCACCAAGGGAAACAAACCCCTTTCTTCCTGAACCCAGGAAGAAAGCACTTGGACTTCTTCCAGAGAGGTACCCCAAGCTCCTTTACCACAAGAGAGCATGAAAAAAGAAACAAAAGAAAACAAATTGTGTCTTTGAGAGCTTTGACCTCTCAGGCTAGGCACACACACACACTCGGGCTACATCTAAACTGCAGGAATTTATTGGCAGAGGCAATGCAAATGAAGCGCTCATTAGCATTTCTCACACGCTCATTTGCATAGTCTCTTCCGATCCTTTTTTGCAGCTTATAGAATCATAGAATACTAGGACTGGAAGGGACCTCGAGAGGTCATCGAGTCCAGTCCCCTGCTCTCACGGCAGGACCAAATACTGTCTAGACCATCCCTGATAGACATTTATCTAACCTACTCTTAAATATCTCCCGAGATGGGGATTCCACAACGTCCCTGGGCAATTTATTCCAGTGTTTAACCACCCTGACAGTTAGGAACTTTTTCCTAATGTCCAATCTAAACCTCCCTTGCTGCAGTTTAAGCCCATTGCTTCTTGTTCTATCCCCAGAGGCCAAGATGAACAAGTTTTCTCCCTCCTTCTTATGACACCCTTTTAGATACCTGAAACCTGCTATCATGTCCCCCCTCAATCTTCTCTTTTCTATGTCTCAAAAAAGGAGGTGCGCAGGATCATATGCAAAAGGGGGTTTTTTTTGCGCAAAAGCCTCTTCTGCAAAAAGGATTGGAAGAGACTATGCAAATGAGAGCACGAGAAATGCTAATGAGTGCTTGATTTGCATTGCCTCTGCCAAAAAATTCCCGCAGTCTGGACGTAGACAGAACGGTTCTTTCCAGGACACAAGAATCAAATCGTTGTCTTCAAAGGGGTGATTTTATTAACAAAACAAAAAGATCTACTTGATAAAGCGTACTTGGTTGCTAGGTGTTACAGAGCAACCGCGTAAAACAAATTAAAACATAGTGAACATCTCTGAGTACTCTCTTAGATAGTGAATGGCAGTGGGACGGCAGAGATTCACACAGACACGTTTCACCAAACAACCGAAACAAGGAAAAATGCCCTGGTCACACCTAAATACCAATTCTCCCTTTATTTACTCATGATCGCTTCCTGGTTCATTCCACTTCCATGCCCAATATTTCTTTTAGGCATGGCAGTTCTGATTACTGCATGTTACTCCCTCCCGCCCTTAACTTAGGGTACATCTATACTGCAACATTTTTCCAGAAAAACAATATTTGCGTCCACACAGCTATTGAGTTCTTTCGACAGAAAGTCGAAAGAACGGAGAGGTTTTTCAAAAGAAGAGGCCTCCAGCAAATAACACAGCTACCCTGGTGGCCGCACCGTTCAGACTAACTAAAATGTGAGAGAGCGTCCAATTAACGTGGACGCTATCTTTCGAAATAGCACATCGCTTGTCTGTTGTGCTTTTGCTGTATGGATGCGCTCTTTCGAAATAAGCTTTTCCGGAAGATCTCTTCCGAAAGAAGCCGTCTAGACGTAGCCTTGGAAGTCCACAAAGAAGGAGCAGGCAAGGTATCTATGTACAATTCAAATGTCAACAGTCTTTCCCACTGGTTTTTTTCTGCCAACACCCCCTGCTAGCTACCTGAGTTTAACCCTTTAGTCACCATAGGCTGGCCAGCCCTCCTGCTGTCCATCACAGTCTTCTATAAAAAACACCTCTGCGGGATTAAGAATGCCATTCAGTTTGTTCTGCCCTTTATGTGCAGGAGACACGCCTGTCAAAATCCAGAGAGGCACCAGCATATTGTTCTCCTCTACACCTCCTTAAGAAACGCCGCACTGCCTACACCAACCACCACCATGCAGTGGAGAGGTTGTTGGTGCAGTTCCTGATTTTATCCCGAGGCTCATGAGATTCGGTGATTTTCTCTGAGCCCCAGCTCTCAGGAGTCAAACGATTTCATCAGAATCTCAGTTTCTCACATTCATGCTTGAAGAGAAAAGCTTGGAAATACGACCTGAGTGCACCTTTAAGACTTCGGAAGGCAATCTCCTTCCCCACCAAAAAGAGTAGCACTGAAAACAATCCTCGTGATTAGGAAGCAGATTTATGGAGTGTGAACACTTGGAACTGCCAACACTGGTGGCACGTAACCCTTTGGTATAGGCTGAACCTCTCTAGTCTGGCACCATCGGGACCTGACAAGTGTCAAACCAGAGTATTTGCTGGACCAAGGGAGGTCAATATTGTCTAGCAGCATTACCAACCCTTCCACTGCTTATTGGACACTTAGAAGTCATTTAGTGGTTAATTAGAGCTAAATAACAGCACAGAAAAGTGAGAGCCAGGACTGGTGGCTGTAAACAAACTTTCTGGGACCACGGGAAACTTGGCCACACCCATGTTAAGTGGACATCTTGCTCATAGACTCATAGACTTTAAGGTCAGAAGGGACCATTATGATCATCTAGTCTGACCCCCTGCACAGTGCAGGCCACAAAATCTCACCCACCCCTCCTATCTACAACCATGCCAGATCACAGATGTTGCCGGACCAGAGAGTGCCGGACTAGAGGTTCATTGTGTACTTCACTGTATATGAGGCCTAGTCCAGAAGACTTTAAGTTCTGCTAGGGTATGTCTAGACTACAGGGTTTTGTCGACAGATACTGTCGACAAAGCTTCTGTCGACAAAGAGCGTCTAGACTACATCCAGTTCTGTCGACAAAGCAAGCCGCTTTGTCGACATAACAGTGTGGACGCAAAGGACAGTGTAGATGCAATAATGCCTTCTATCGACAGAACTCTGTCAATAAAAGGCGTTATTCCTCGTAGAATGAGGTTTACATATGTCGACAAAACTGCTGAGTTTTGTCGACGTTATGTCGACATAACTCAAAGGCAGTGTGGACGCAGGTATAGTTTTGTCGACAAAAGTCCACTTTTGTCGACAAAACCCTGTAGTCTAGACACACCCCTAAAGATATCTTAGAACTCCTTGCCTAAAACCAATCGCTAACTCTGCCTGAATTCTAATTACAATTAGTCAACACTATTTTTTCAATGACATATGGCATTGTGAAACATTTTTTCACCAAGAAAAAAGAAAAGAAAATCCAGAGCACAAACACCCAACTTTCATTACATAGTCCCATTTTCAGCCAAATGTTTCCGTTTGTTATTTTCCACACCTTGCAAAGGTTGACAGAAAACTATATTTTTAACCCAAAATGGGTTCTGACAACTGAACAGTTATGAGCTTCTGTTTTGGATTTCCATTAAAAATACAAAAAAAAAAACCCAACCCCAAACCACACAATACAAAAAAGAGACATTTCCCCCCCACACACCAAATTGTATTTTGGACAAGCTCTATTGTGAATGCTTGATTCTACTGTAAAATAGCCGAGAAGCCATCACGTTTAGTGGCAGGGATTTTGCTGGGTTGTTTTTGTATTTTGGCCAGATGTTTCTTCTCAGTGTAATGTTTGAGATGCAGAAACATCTGACCCCTCCCCCCATGCACACTTAATTTGTACTGATGAGGTTTTGAGACTCAAGTAATTTTTTTTACATTCATCACAGAATCAGCAAGCCCAGATGGACTTACGGGGGAGGGATAGCTCAGTGGTTTGAGCATTGGCTTGCTACACCCAGGCTATATCTACACTGGCATGATTTTCCAAAAATGCTTTTAACGGAAAAGATTTCTGTTAAAAGCATTTTCAGAAAAATCGCGTCTAGATTGGCAGGATGCTTTTCCGCAAAAGCACTTTTTGTGGAAAAGCGTCCATGGCCAATCTAGACGCGCTTTTCCGCAAAAAAACCCTGATTGCCATTTCGCGATCGGGGCTTTTTTGTGGAAAACAAATCTCTGCTGACTACACTGGCCTTTTTGCACAAAAGTCTTTCGGAAAAAGACTTTTGCCCGAACGGGAGCAGCATAGTATTTCCGGAAAAGCACTTATGATTTTACAGGAGATCGTCAGTGCTTTTCCGGAAATTCAAGCGGCCAGTGTAGACAGCTGGCAAGTTTTTCCACAAAAGCAGATGATTTTGCGGAAAAAACTTGCAAGTCTAGACACAGCCCCAGGGTTGTGAGTTTAAACCTTGAGGGGGCCACTTAGGGAGCTGGGGAAAATCTGTTAGGGATGGTTCTTGACTCTGTCATGAGGGCAGGGGACTGGACTTGATGGTCTCTCAAGGCCCCTTCCAGCTCTATGAGATAGATGTATATCTCCATAGATAAGGACCAGGCTACAAATCACCAAGCCTAGAGGTGTCATGGCCCAGCCTTGGCAAACACTGATACAAACTAAGCACTGCTGTCTCTCTTCTTCTCTAAAGCGCCAGTCTTCCTTGGGGACTGTACCTTCTTGAGGTGGAATGGCCTGTGTGTTCCACTAACTCCAAGAGTTCTGCTAACTGGTGCGTCTCCAGCTACGGCCACCCAGATTGGACAGCTCAAAGGGCAGGGACTAGATGGAATGCAGCCCGGATTTGGAATTTGATCATTAGGCCAACAAGCTAAGTTAAACACAACAAGGTCGACATGACAAGGCCTTGTTTGAGCCTGAAGGGTATGTCTACCCTGCAGTTAGAAATGACTCGGGCTCATGTGGAAGTTTGACATAGTGTAGACATTCTGACTTGGGCTACAGACTGGGCACTGGGAATTTCCCATCTTGCAGAGTCACTGGGCTGCACGCCACCATCAAACCACCTCTGAGCCTGAGCCCCACAAGGCTGAGTCAGCTGGCTTGTAACTGTAGCGGAGATGCACCCTAAGAAGCTTTTCATGGTGTAGAAAAAACTTGAAATTGAGTCCAGTGCAGTCAGGTGCTGATGCTCAGTTATATTATGGGAATCCCTCAGAACTGCAAACAATACAGAACACTGATCGTTTTTCAGTGAGCTCTCCCGACCACTGAGTCTCATACCCATCTGCGGCCTGTCTCAGAAACTACCTCCCCCTTTCTTCAATAAGAACATCAGAGTGGCCATACTGGGTCAGACCAAAGGTCCATCTAGCCCAGCATCCTGTCTGCCCACAGTGGCCAATGCCAAGTGCCCCAGAGGGAGTGAACAGAACAGGGAATCAGCAAGCGATCTCTCTCCCATCATCCATTTCCAGCCCCTGACAAACAGAGGTTAGGGACACCACAGAATCATAGAATCATAGAATACTAGGTCTGGAAGGGACCTCGAGAGGTCATCGAGTCCAGTCCCCTGCCCTCACAGCAGGACCAAGCACCATCTAGATCATCCCTGACAGGTGTCTGTCCAACATGCTCTTAAATATCTCCAGTGATGGAGATTCCACAATCTTCCTAAGCAATTTATTCCAGTGTTTAACCCCCTGACAGACAGGACATTTTCCCTAATGTCCAACCTAAACCTCCCTTGCTGCAATTTAAGCCCAATGCTTCTTGTCCTATCCTCAAAGGCCAAGGAGAACACTTCCCTCCCACCTCCGTGACACCCTTTTAGATACTTGGAAACTGCTCTCATGTCCCCTCTTAGTCTTCTCTTTTTCAGACCAAAACAAGACCAATTCTTTCAGCCTTCCCTCATAGGTCATGTTCTCTAGACCTTTCATCATGCTTGTTGCTCTTCTCTGGACCTTCTCCAATTTCTCCACATCTTTCTTGAAATGTGGTGCCCAGAACTGGACACAATCCTCCAACTGAGGCCTAATCAGAACAGAGAAGAGCGGAAGAATGACTTCTCGTGTCTTGCTCACAACAATCCTGTTAATGCAGCCCGGAATCATCTTTGCTTTTTTTGCAACAGTCTCACATTGCTGAGTCATATTTAGTTTGTGATTCACTGTGACCCCTAGGTCCCTTTCTGCAGGACTCCTTCCTAGACAGTCACTTCCCATTCTGTATGAGTGAAATGGATTGTTCCTTCCTAAGTGGAATAGATTGCATGTGTCCTTATTAAACTTCATCCTGCTTACCTCAGATTTTCCATTCCTACCTCTTACCAGGCATGCTTCACCACCACAGGTGCCTCCTGCTGGTCAATCGGAAATTAGCTCATTTGGCCCTGGAGTGTCCGCTTTTGGCCTCTGTCTCAACCACAGTTAACTCATTTTTCTCCACTTCTGTGTACTGCTCTGTCACAGTGCCCCACACTTTGGGGTCCTCCCCCTCTGAGAACTCCCATCCCCCTATGCCCAATCTGTCATGGACACAGTGTTCTGGGTTTCTTCTTCCCCCACATCTAAAATCCTTCTAAAGAAGGTGGTAGAAGTAGACAAGAAACTGGGAAGAGGAACTCAACATTTCAAAATCAGTTCTGTTAAGCTTCCCAAATGTTATAGCTAGGTATTACATGTGAGGCCTGTGTTTCGCAATACTGTGGAAGACAGGGGAATGAATTTAACTTGTGTGTCATTATCTAGGACAGTTAGATTCATGCCCAATAAATGGATTCATCCATTCTCATTAGAAGAAAAGCTTCTTCTAATGAAATAGCCCACCTGTTACATCAATACAAATCACATTAATAATTCTAGGCCCTTCGCCCCCACATAGACATACTATTCATAAGATTATCCACGTCATTCTTAGCCGTCTTCCTCTAGGTTTGGATTGTAGCCACACATGCTGTACGAGAAATCATTTTTTACATTACTTACGCCCTGTAATTCCACTAAAAGAGCCATAACTAGTTACCGAGGGCATAACAGCAGCAAACAATGATTGCCAAATTATGATACATTTAATAATGCAAAATCACCTCTCACGCCACAAGCAGTCCACTGAAATCAATGGATTGTTTGTAGAAAAAAAAACCCCACCAGGATATCAGGATACCAGGTTATCAGGAGCTGGCCCTGACTCGGAATGAACATCCCAACCATCTCCCAGGATAGCCAGTGCACAACTAACAAAATTATTGTCTAGTAAGGTGCATGATTTGTGTTTGGGCACTAGAACCCTGATTAAAATTTACCAGAGGGATCGTGTTTAATAAAAAGGTTGCTACACTAGAGTTTCATGTACCGTTTAGAAACACAGCGGTGAAGGGGATTCTTTACTCAGTCACAGTAGATCACAAATGCTCTAAGAAATAAAGGAATCTTCAACTGGTTTGGAACTGGTTTTCAGTTTTCTGGGGAGGGGAGTGAAATGCAAAAAGCTGCTTTGTGGAATGAGAAGCAGGAGGTAGCAGGAAATGAAAAGAAACAGCATAATGGAAAAACACAGTTATCGGTGAATTATCTTCCACCCAAATGAAAAGGAAATCACTCAGCGTTCACCTTGAAACATAGAGCAAGGAAACCAGTTGGCAAAGAAATCCTCATGGTTTCCAAGAGTCCACATGGCTAGGGAGCTGTAGTTCGCAACCAGTGTGCCTCTATCTACAATCTGGCCAAGCAAAGCGGCGCCTCTTACACAAGAGATAAAGAACAGAGGTGCTACTCTGGCTCTGACGATGTAACAACCTGCCTATAGACACCTGAAACAAAAAACAGGACTGTGTAGCACTTTAAAGACTAACAAGATGGTTTAATAGGTTTAATAGCTTTCGTGGGC
The DNA here is from genome assembly GCF_052426305.1 of Pelodiscus sinensis. NCBI lineage: Eukaryota > Metazoa > Chordata > Testudines > Trionychidae > Pelodiscus > Pelodiscus sinensis. Next base: position 4,607,587 of record NC_143056.1, read on the forward strand.
CAGACCCACTTCCTCACATCAAATAGTGGAAGAAAATTGTCACAACCATATATACCAAAGGATACAATTAAAAAAAAGTGAACACATATGAAAAGGACAAATCAAATTTCAGAACAGAAGGGGGATGGAGGGATGTCCTTTTCATATGTGTTCACTTTTTTTAAAATTGTATCCTTTGGTATATATGGTTGTGACAATTTTCTTCCACTATTTGATCTGAGGAAGTGGGTCTGGCCCACGAAAGCTCATCATCTAATAAACCATCTTGTTAGTCTTGAAAGTGCTACACAGTCCTGTTTTTTGTTTCAGCTGCACCAGACTAACACGGCTACATTTCTACCACTATAGACACCTTAGTCATTCCAGCAGCTTTTCCAGCCCTTTGGAGCAAGACGAAGAATTGAGCGATGTTGCCCAGAGGATAAAGGGGTTGATCCAGCATCCAGTGACGTCAATGGGAAAAGTCTCACGGTCCTCCAAGAGCTTCGAACCAGACACAAAAACCTCCAGGGAGAGGGAACAGTGTCACACGAATGCGCACGGTAGCATCTGAGATTGGGGAACCCTTGGGGAAGGGACCTTCTTTTTGTTCTGGGTTTGAGCAGCGCCGATCGGCATAACCGGGTTTTGGCCTCTGATTAGGCATTGCTGCAATAAACCCCATCGAGCTATCTATTTTACAGATGTGTGTCTGTGAGTCTGTTTGTTCAAGAACTCCTCCTAAATGGTGGGAGCTAGGACCACCACATTTCGTAGGCCGCTTCCTCTTCTTCTAGTGGAAAGCAAGTTCTGGGTCCGGTTGTGCCAGGACAACCGGAAGCCCCAGGAAAAGAACAGTTTTCCATAACATGCAAAGGGAGGGGCTGCTATTTGAAAGGACGCAATATGAGAGTGGCCACTGGGGGGCAGCTTCATCACCAAGGGAGTGGCCGGCAGAGATGGGGCTCCACCATCGTGCCTGACAGCACTCTGGTAAGTAGCTCCTCCTGCCCCCCAAACCACAGCGCTGTGGGCGGAGGGGAGAGAAAATGCCTCTGGCAGTCAAGGGGAGCTAGGAGAAGAGAAAACAGCCCTGGTGGCCAGGGAGAGAGGTCTGGGGGGGCGGGGAGAAAAGGCCATTGCTGGATGGAACCTCCCACCCGGAGCCCTTCCTCATCCCCCAACTCTCACCCTCGCACTCCCTCCGCTCCCAGCTTCCTGCATTGCTCCTGCCCCCCACATCCCCAAGACCCTACCCGACTCCTGTGCCCCTCACACTGCCTGCTCCCTGCCCTGGAGGACCCGAGCAACGCTGGGTAAGTCTGATGGTATTATTTACATGGCAGTCCGGTACTACAGAGATGGAATATTATTTAGGCAGCATCGATTCAGCTAGAAAAGGCTCACATTCGCCGCACAAAGAAACCCCCTCGAGCGTATAACCGCGCTATACCCCACAGGTTCCTGGGCTGTAGGAGAAGGAAACGAAACAGTGGCAGGCCCCAGTTTTGTCAGAATGCATTTTCATTATGCTAAAAGCTTAGGAGGCGAATGCCAACGCCACGGAGGGCTAAACAGGATTAGATGCCTTCTTTTCTTCAGCACAAAGCGTCAAATTGTTATTCAGAAACAAGAGAGATACTATTAAATGCACCCCCCTTGCATTCCCTAGGTTTCTTACTTACCACAGGCGCTAATCTCCTGCCTATCAGGTTCCCTGCCTGGCCTGCCTAGGTGTGTGTGTTGCCTAAAGAGGAACAGATAAGAGTGGGCTGTACTTCAGAAAGCATTTTAGTGGAGAGACAGGAGGATCAGTTTCTGATTTCACTTACGCTTGAAGCCAATGGAGCTGCCTTCATGCAAAACAGGGCAAACTTGTCACTAGCATGCATGGCAGCACTGCGTGGGGGTAGGCAGGAGATGGTACGGATAAGGAGCTGGCTTTTAAGCGGCTCCCCACGCGTACCAGCTCCCACAGAGCTGCCCTCCTCCCTCCCCCAATTCTCCCCCAAAATTGTTATGCCTAAACAAAGCACACGAGATCTGTTATAGGGGGAAAGGCAGGACGCCGCATTTATTGAGAATACAACAATTGCATGTGCTTTTCAGTCATTCACACACAAACACCATACACACAGTCCCGTCAGACGATGTCATAGTTACCAGTCCAGAGTCTGTATCAATCTAGTGGCCAGCTAGATCAATCACAGAGGGAGAGCAGGGCCTTTGTGGGTTGTGCGATCCGATGCTCCTCTGGAGTTGGTGGCAAGATGAACCCAAAGTTCCATAGCAAAGCACCCTGCTTTTATAATCCTTTTTTCTGTTGAAGTCTATGGATTCCACTGTCAGTCTGTGTTATCTTGTTGATGTCAATCATTCCCAAAACATCTCCAAAGCTCATCCTGTAATCAGTTGGTTTTTTAGTGGTGCTTGCTTCACTTTAAAGCCACCAATCTGCCAACTCGACCACTCCTTGGCCGTGGGTACGCACTGGTGATTACCGATGGTTCTTCTGACACCCATCAGTCAGTTTTCACCCACGCTCACCCCTCCTTCTTCGGCCATCTGGTTCTGAGCAATAAACTTCACACCTTTATCTCGACACATACCTACCACTTCCACACATAAGCCACCTTTTACAAGGCCTTTCGAAGAAAAGCATAACATTGGTATCTCATATTGGGCGAGCCAAGAGGCACTGTAAATCAAACAATTAAAACTTCAGCCTTCAACATCTCTCTAGTCGCATTAACATAGACACAATACCAGAAATATTTCTTTACTTACTAAATTCACTAAACTGTAAAAGAAAAGGGCTTACTAAAGGGCTTAGTTTAAATGTGACAACATGCTGCCTTACATTGCTACAATATTAAACCTAACTATAAAAGGGTATGTCTACACTACCCCGCTAGTTCGAACTAGCAGGGTAATGTGGGCATACCGCACTTGCAAATGAAGCCCGGGATTTGAATTTCCCGGGCTTCATTTGCATAAGCGGGGTGCCACCATTTTTAAAACCCCGCTGGTTGGAACCCCGTGCAGCGCGGCTACACGGGGCACGAACTAGGTAGTTCGAACTAGGCTTCCTATTCCGAACTACCGGGGGAACGAGGTGTACCGGTAGTTCGGAATAGGAAGCCTAGTTCGAACTACCTAGTTCGAGCCCCGTGTAGCCGCGCTGCACGGGGTTCGAACCAGCGGGGTTTTAAAAATGGCGGCTCCCCGCTTATGCAAATGAAGCCCGGGAAATTCAAATCCCGGGCTTCATTTGCAAGTGCGGTATGCCTACATTACCCTCCTAGTTCGAACTAGGGGGGTAGTGTAGACATACCCAAAAGGATACATGTTCAATTCTCACACTGCTGCCTCTGTCCAGCTTCAATGCCAGCTCCCCATCTTCTTCCTCTTCTAGCTCCTGCCATCCCCTTCCTCTTCTGATACAGAGGCAGCATCAGGGGGTGCAGAGCATGAGCCACCTCCATGGTGCCCCGGGGGATCTGGGGGAAGAGAAAACACCCCTGGTGGGTGGGGTAGGAGTCTAAGGGGAGAGAAAGGGGGAGAGAAAATGTTCAGCAATTGCACCTTTACCAAACTAAATACATTTTAACGTCCCTAAAAGAGCTCCCTTTGATGTCTGTTATCTGAGATTTGTCCTGATTTGGCTCCCTTTGGGGAGGTTCTTCAGGCTTTTGTCTTGCACCAAATAAAGGAAGAGAAGAATTACTGGCTCTGCCTTTACTAATCATAGTTGGGGCGGGGACGGTGTTGATATCTTCTAGTCAGGGGGCGCATCTAAACTTACACAAATCTTTCAAAAGTGGCGAGGAGTCCTGTAGCACCTTATAGACTAACTGAAGTGTTGGAGCATAAGCTTTCGTCAGTTGCATCTGACGAAGCGGGTCTTTGCAAAAGCGGTGAGGAGTCCTGTGGCACCTTATAGACTAACAGATGTATTGGAGCATGAGCTTTCGTGGGCAGATTCAGACTAACGCGGCTTCCCCTCTGATACTTGACAAATCTTTCGAAAGAGGATATGCAAATTCCACGGGAATATGCATATCTCCTTCCGATTCCATTTTTGAAAGAGGATCTTTCGAAAATGAAAGTAGTCTAGATGCGGTTTTTTTCGTGAAAACCCCCATTTTCAAAAGAACTGTGTAATCCTCCTTTTTTGAGGAAGATCCTCTTTGGAAAATGCAATCTGTGGAATTTGCATATCCTTTTTCAAAAGATCTCTGTAGTTTAGACGTACCCAGGGACTCAGGTCCCAGAGTTCTAGACCAGGGGTGGGCAATAATTTTCGCCAGGGGGCCACTTAATGAATTTTGGTACATGGTCATGGGCTGGCTCCACCCCCCCAGAAGGGGCGGGGCCTGGAGCAGATGGAGTGGGACTGAAGACTAGCTTCCCCTAGAGTTATCTGGGGCAGGAGGGTTTGAATTAAAAACAAAGCAAAGGGATCACAACTCGCGGCCCTGCTGCTGCTGTATGGCCCAGCCGGGTTGCTGAGGCTGTTTAAAGGGCTCTCAGCTAGTGTCGTGACCACCATTGAAATAGGATACTGCTGCCGGAGCACCACCTGGAAATTCAGTGGCATGGGCAGCAGACTGTAAATAGAAAGCAGCCTCACGCAGCCCGCAGGCCGGATCCGGCCCCTGGGCCGCATCTTGCCCAGCCGTGTTCTGGGCACTGCACATTCGCATTGCAAAGAGATGGTTCCCGTCTGAGTTTCCAGTCCAGCAGAGAACTGCTGAGTTGTGGCTTCAGTGGAATTGCCGGTGTCCGTGTGAGCACAGGGCCCTGCAAGGGGTATTTCACTTTCTCGTGCAGCCCTGCACCTCTGAACTGGGTCACACCTGGAGAAAGGGAAGAGCATCCTTTCAAATTCAGTCCCGGCATTCCAGCAAATCTACGGCAGGCTGATTAATCAGCAGATAAAAAAGCAATATACCGGCTGCTTATTAATGATGTTCTGCTGTACTAGACAGTTCTGTAGTGTGCTTGTGCCTGTCTTTATTTCAGCTTTTTCCCCCCAAATCATTATCTATGCAATCCTTCCGCATCTTCCCCTCTTGTCTAAGATTCCATTTGTCCCTGGAGAACAGAGTGACGTTGCCTTGGGCCATCTACTAGGCAGTCTGACAAAGATGCTTTAGAGAGCCGGTGACTAGTGATGTCTACACGGGAGGTTGAACTCAAATGGTAAAGCCCCACGGACATTTTCCTCCAAAGCAGGCTGGTGTCATTTATTATTTGGACTTGCTGGTTTTGCCCACCTCCGAAAGGGACTCCAGAGGAACCCAGAAAGATCTAGCAGAAAAATAACTCTCTTTCCCTGCAGGGTTAAGAAGGCAAGGCTGGTACTTCTGGCTGTGGAAAGTCTTGAGTGGTCTTCTTGACACAGCGGCATCTTGGGCGCTGCTTCTCAAGTCATGGAGACACTGCACCTCTGCAGTAGGCTTTTATGATACCCCTCGAAAAGGAGACATGGTGGGGAAAGAATAAATGAGGCTGGAGCCAACCATTCCTTTATCGAGATGAGGCGTGCTCATGGAAGTCGGGGGCGTAACGTGACAGGCATTACAGGCATTTGTCTGACTGCTCCAGATGTGCCAAGCCACAGACTTCCTTCTTCTTCACGTCCTGCTTTCAGCTTTAGATTGGGGGCCCACTGGCTTCTGGCCACCTTTGGAAGAAAATTTATATTTATTAGAGCAACTTTGCTGTGAGGAAATAGCTGCCCAAGAGCACAGGGCTGTGATTCAGTCTTACAACCGACTTCTCTCCTGGTCAGCCAGAAAAATTATCCGAACACTGTATGTGACTGACACAGGGAGCAGAAACACAGAGGCAGCCAAATGGGAACAGCTCAGATTCTCTTCTTTTCAGTGAGGTTACGCTTGTAATGCCCCCTCATGCTGTATGAAATTGTGACAAAAAGACTGACAGCTTTCCAGCTTAAATAAACTCCCCTTTAGGCGGGAATCCTTTGTTATACACCCCGCCACCCTTTCCATGGAAAATTAGTGGGTTAAACTGGCATTCCAGTATAAATTGGTTTGGTCACACGTCTTTCCAGGACCAACCACTGCTCAAACTTGAGCGACAAAACCAGGCTGTTTATAAGCCATGAAGTGGCTAGCCCGGTCATTACAGTTGCCTGAGGAGAACCATTGGCGGCGCTCATGTGCACATTTAAAGCCATAAACAATTCCATACCTCGTATTTCTAACTTTACATGCAAGAGTGACACATGCACCAAAGTAAAAGATACAGACCCAGCAGACTGTGACGTTAAAGTGGATAGGGGACATGAGGGATTTTGTCCAAAGCATCTCTGAGTTGTGCATATTTATATCCAGAAGACAATTTCATAGAGCATGGGGGGAGGAGGGAACCATTGCAACACTCATGAACTCAGCCAGTCAGCAATGCAAAGGAGCAGGCCCATCCCATCATCGGACTATTACCTAGGGCCTTCCATGGCTCCCATCACCGAATCGCCTTCACGGCCCTGTCCCTGCGCATCCTCATGGGGGTGTCCCCTTTTTCTCTGGTAGCAACTCTGCTCAGGGTGCTCCTTTCTGACACTCCCTCAGCCCTGAAGCGGCCTTTCCCTGCATTCATCCTCTTTTTACTTCCACTCCGGGGGTTCTGTGGCTTGGCCTTTCTGGAGCAGTCAGACAAAAGCCCCCTCCCCATCCCGGGCAGCATAAACGAGTCCAAAGGAAAGTCCAAACAGACTGGTGTCCCATCCCGCCACACTCGGCAGCTTGGAGATCTTTCCTGAGGCGGGGAGTGGCGGGACTAGAAAGGCCTCCAGCAGGGGGCCTCTGAGTCTATCCCACCCTATCTCAGGGTACGTCTAGACTACAGGCTTTTGTCCACAGAGGGTGTGTCTAGACTACATGCCTCCGTCGACGGAGGCATGTAAATTAGACAGATCGGCAGAGGGAAATGAAGCCGCGATTAAAATAATCGCGGCTTCATTTAAATTTAAATGGCTGCCCCACTCTGCCGATCAGCTGTTTGTCGGCAGAGCGGGGCAGTCTAGACGTTCCCCTGTCGACAGAAAACCCTTTTCTCGACCGCCCCGTTATGCCTCGTGGGATGAGGTTTACCGGGGCGGTCGACAAAAGGGTTTTCTGTCGACAGGGGAACATCTAGACTGCCCCGCTCTGCCGACAAACAGCTGATCGGCAGAGCGGGGCAGCCATTTAAATTTAAATGAAGCCACGATTATTTTAATCGCGGCTTCATTTCCCTCTGCCGATCTGTCTAATCTACATGCCTCCGTCGACGGAGGCATGTAGTCTAGACACACCCAGAGGGTTTGTCGACAGATACTGTTGACAAAGCTTCTGTTGACAAAGAGCGTCTAGGCTACATCCAGTTCTGTCGACAAAGCAAGCCACTTTGTCGACATGAGAGT